>NW_011475381.1:5797-8809 GCF_000754665.1 Bison bison bison
GAGCCTGGCCAGCTATAGTCCATAGGATTACAAAGAGTCAGACACGACTGAGCAACTGACACTTTCCCTTTTCATGCAAGGAAGCCCAAGCAGTCCAGAGAAAGGCCAATAGGGCAAGAAACCAAGGCTCCTGACCCCAGGTGAGCTCCCAGTAGAGAACCAGCACCAACTCTCCACCCATCTTGAAAATGGTTTCACTAGCCCCAAAGTGAGCCTTCCTAGTGGACAAAAGAAGAAAAAACAAACCCTCCCTGCTGAACCTTATCCAATTTGCAGATTTTTTAATATTTATTTTATGTATTTGGCTGTACCAAGTCCTAATTGTGGCACATGGGATCTAGTTCCCTGACCAGGGATCGAACCTGGGCCTCCTGCATCGTGAGCATGGAGTCTTAGCCACTAGATCACCAGGGAAGTCCCCCAAATTGCAGATTTTTGAGCAAAATAAAAGACCTATTTTGAACTACTGAGTTTTGAGGCTGTTTATAATGCAGTGATGGATAACTGATGGAGAGTTTTTATCAGAATCTTTTTTTTTTTTTTTAAAGCCACAGTATATTTTTCCCTTTTGGGGGCCTGCCGTCTCAAGTTCTCCCCTGTATCTCCATCTCTTCTAGCACTTTCACTGGAGCAGTAGGGAATGCTTCCCTTCTCACCAACAGCAAGAGACTTCATGTGACTGTAAATATTTGTTAATTGACAGAAAGGCCTAATCTTCCTCTTATCCCATCCAAGCTGGTTTCCTTGGAAACCTAATTTTCCATGGATTCCCTTGATTCCCTCTTGCAAACAAATGTTATTAGAGCAGAGATTGAATTGTAGGCACTTTGAGTAAACTTAATAAATCCAAGGACCCATGTGGTCCAATCTTGGAGCACTATCTCTTTTAGGAGTTACAGACCATCAAAAAAGCAGCTCTTTTTGATGTTCAAAACAATGTAATAGAGATCCCTTCATAACCCATGCAACACTTCCTCAATCCCTTCCCTGATCTCCAATTCCTTTGTCCCTCACAGCTGCTTCGGAAACTTTTACACACAAAAGATTTTTCAAGTCTTGATCTGGGCTTCCCTGGAGGCTGTGTCTGCAATGAAGGAGACACAGGACATGCGGGTTTGATCCCTGGGTCGGGAAGATCCCCTGGAGAAGGAAATGGCAACCCACTCCAGTATTCTTGCCTGGAGAATCTCAGGACAGAGAAGACAGGGCTATAGTCCATAGGGTCGCAAAGAGTCAAACTGGGCACAGAATCCATCTTGATCCTTTTCCTCCACTCTCTCTTTTCTCTCCCCTTCTCCCCAAACCATGGTTTAGTTTTTGGCCAGCAAGGAATAAGTTTTTCCTACTCTAGGAAGGTGAAAGGAACAATTTAGAGGGATTCTGAGCAGGTAAACATGGGTTTCTTTTAATCAGGTAGATTTCTGAAAAGAGGAGGGAAGGAAGTTTGCAACCACTGATTGTGATTTTGTCTTAATATATTACATAGCATCCATTTCAATTTAGTTAATGATTACTGATGAAAAGGTAAAAAGAAGAAATAAACTTTATGTTAATGAAAAGACTCTGTGATTTTTACATATCATCTTTATATCAGGTGGTCTTCCCATGCTGTGGCACCATGGAAAACATAAAGCACATTTCTGGCAAGCAGTTTGTTAACTGGTCCAGAAAAAACAGTATTTGGAGGGATACAATTCCTGCTTTAAGTTCAATTCTCTTTGTCAACTCAATTAACCAACTTTTCTGTCTGTCTGCAGTCACCGTTTCTGGCTCTCTTTTTTTCCCCCACTTTAATGGAAATGTTCAAAATGAATAAAGGCAATCTGATGATTTCCTGGTAGTGATTTTGATTCTGAAGAGGTTTTACAATCAGCCATTGTTCTGTATTTTAAAAATACCTCTTAGGGATTTTCTTTTCCTTAGCAATGATTTGCTGTGGTCCCCTTTACCCATTATCCAGGCCCTCAGTGGGTCACAATTCTGACTCAGGAAAGAAATTTACCAGGTACTGGGGCTAATAGTAGAAACCTTATTTAACAATAATTACAAGTACAAGAGGAAAAGTACAATTACTAACAGATCTTCTATTCTCTGAGTACAAAGATACTCAAGAATAGCTAAAATCAGTCAATTATTTCCTTTCCCCTGCAGAAAAGTGCACATTTATTCTTAGCTTCCTGACTATCTCCTCCAACCCTTAGCTCAGGGGTTTTCCAAGTGTGGTCCCTGGACAAGAACCAAGAGCATCACCTGAGAACTTGAGAGAAATGCAAATTCCCTGTCCTGACACCACACCTATAGAAACAATCTCTGAAGTAGGGTCCAGAAAGCTGTGTATGAACAAGCTCTCCAGGCAATTCTGAGCCTCCCAGATTTTGAGAACCACTGCCTTAGTCAAGTGGTCCCTAACCTTTTTGGCACCAGGGACTGATTTTGTGGAAGACAATTTTTCCACAGATCAGGGGAGGGGATGGTTTTGGGATAATTCAAGTGCATTACATTTATTGTGCACTTTCTCTTCTTTAAATTGGAGGATAATTGCTTTACAATGTTGTGGTAGTCTCTGCTGTACATCAACTCAAATCAGTCATATATAGATATATATACATATATATATACACATATATATATATCCCCTCCCTCTTGATCCTCCCTCCTCCCCAATTCCACCCTAGTAGGTCATCAAAGAGCAACCAGGCTGGGCTCCCTGTGGTATACAGCAGCTTCCCACTAGCTATCTATTTGACACATAATAGTGGATATATGTCAATGCTACTCTCTCAATTTCTCCCAGCCTCTCCTCCCCCTGCCATGTCCACAAGTTCGCTCTCTACATCTTCAAATCTATTTCTTCTCTGTAAATAGGTTCATCAGTATTATTTTTCTAGATTCCTATAGTGCATATATAGGAATATATATAGTGCATATATAGGAAAAACTAATGATATTTGTTTTTCTCTTTCTGACTTACTTCACTCTGTATAACAGGCTCTAGTGTGCACTTTATTTCTA
>NW_011475381.1:8909-9348 GCF_000754665.1 Bison bison bison
GTTTACTGTGTGGCCTCTGTCAAGTTGCTGCACCTCTCTGGACCTCAGTTTTCTCATCTATACAATGAAGAACACAGTTCAGAAATTCTTTTCGGTTCCTACAAGCTCCAGAAAGTAAAAAGCCACTGCCCTCAAGAACACTAGCCGAGGACTCTGATATCCTGCCAGGTGATTCTCTTTTTTCTAACATATCAGTTTTCTTTCTTTCTTTCTTTTTTAAAGTTAGGAAAGGCAAACCCACTCTTGTCAACATGACTAAATACTTTAAATATCTAGAAGCTGTATTTAAAACATTTCTGTCAAGACCAAGTCATTTATTAAAGTTGCTGGTGAATGCTCCCTGACAGTTTTCTCCCTCAGAATTTATCATTTCTCAGCCAGAAATATTAATTCATCTCATCAGTCCGGGAATCTTGATGGGCAATCATTTTTTATTTGC
>NW_011475381.1:9448-10245 GCF_000754665.1 Bison bison bison
TCAAGGAGCTTAGATTCTTGCGTGGTGTGGAGAAAAAGGGTAGCATAACAGGCCAGAGACTGCCATCCTTAGATAGGCCTGTTGGCAAGGCTGGCCTTGGCTGGCATTTGAGAACTTGGATTTCTGGACAACCAAGCCCAGGACTAGTAAGGGTGCGCCTCAACTGTTTGTGTGAACAATATAGTTGATTCTGAACACTGGCTTTCCTCCTGGGAGTCTGGAATTTTGTATATGTGCTGGGTAGAGGGAGCCTATGTGACTAGGGTAGGGTAAATAAACAAAAATATGTGCCCCATGGACTTTCATGTTGGTATGAGGGGGAAAATCTCAGGTGTTGAGTAATTGTATTTCAACCTTAAGGCAAAAACTATGGCAAAAGTAATCATATTGGATTGACACTTGGACAACATGGGTTTGGATTGTGCAGGTCTGATATTGTTTTCCAATAAATATTTGCTTTAGTACTACATAATCCAAGCTTCTTTGATCCCACGGATGTGAAACTGTGGATATTGAGGGCTGACTGTAAAGTTCTATGCAGAGTTTTGGCTACACAGAGGCTCACTGCCCCCAACCTCCCAGTTGTTCAAGGATCAACTGTAATCACTTAATAATTTAGTTAAATAAACACTATTTATTTTTGACTTTTCATATGAATGCTGCTGCTGCTGCTGCTAAGTTGCTTCAGTCATGTCTGACTCTATGGCAACCCCATAGATGGTAGCCCACCAGGCTCCCCTGTCCCTGGGATTCTCCAGGCAAGAACACTGGAGTGGGTTGCCATTTCCTTCTCCAAT
>NW_011475381.1:10345-11608 GCF_000754665.1 Bison bison bison
TAGATTCATAATTCTTTTCATTCAGAAGAATATTCTCCCTGTACAAAAGTGACTCAGCATTAGTTAGAATTAATATTAATATGCCAACTTAGCATATTCTATGGGTCAAAATGATGGATCAACATATTCTTGAAATAATATTAAAACTTAATTTTGATGACAAATGTTACATAAGATTTATATTCTCAGATGGTACTATGATATGCATTTTTAAAACCTTTTATTTTTTTCCCCTGCTGATAAATTCAACTGAGTATTTTTGAGCTGAGACCAATCTTAAGCCAAGACAGAGAATACGGGGCTGGGCACTCTTTGTTGAATTTCAACCAATGATTCATTGCATCCATTTGTCAAAATTCAGAATGTGACAAACAAGCCTTTGATGAAATAGATAAGACTTTCCAGATGGAATGAAATCCTGACACAAGTAGTTTTGAAATTAGCTTAATCTTTCTATTACTGAAGGAACAGAGAATGAAAAAATGAGATTTTTACCCTGAGGAGTCACTGATCACAGGTAAAGAGCTTACACAGTCACAGTGAAAAATGGTTTTGGATCTGAAAACAGAGGAGGAAATATATACTATGTAAGGGGAAAGTCCTTTCAAATGGTCTTTTTGCCTTTAAAAATAAACATTAGAAGAAGAAACAAAGACATTGCTGGTATAAAGATCACAATCAGATGCAGGTCAAATCAAATGGTCTGCACCTAGGCCAGGATTCAGTTCAACCCCAAGCACTGAGGGAAGGCGAAAAACAAACAGGCTGAAGAGGAAAATCAGGATCAAGAGATGTGGACGCCCTGGTTAAAAAAATATATTAAAAAAAAAAAGGAAAAGTCAGTGATTCCTGCATGTAACAATACAGTATACTTTATTGTATTAAATTTTTTTTTTAAAAAGAGAGAGATCTGTAGCCTCACCAACCAACTAACTAGGTTACTCTGGACACACTGCTCCTGTGTCCAGATGGCCTTGAGAGGGTGTGGAAGCCAGGCTTGGTTCAGGTTCCCTGGACAAGGGGCTGCCTGGATGGGAGTCGTATACAGGCCTGCTGCTTCAGGGAAAGTCTAGGTGGGGGAAATCAAGAGACTGTTCTTCCTTTGGGCGTTATTTCTGTTATAGGGAAAAGTCCACCTGAGGGCCGGCATTCCCTCTCTTCATTCAATAAATATTTGTTCGGCACTTGTGTGTCACACACTGTTCTAGGAGGCACATCACAACACAAAGATCTTGGCCCTCAAGGAGCTTAGATTCTTTCCAG
>NW_011475381.1:12199-12884 GCF_000754665.1 Bison bison bison
TAGAACCCTGAGAATATACACCCACACCTGACACACAACTTCACGCTGCCCCTGACATCACAGGCTGCCATGGACTGCAAGGCCAGCCACAAAGTCTTTCCCCCTGTGCATCCAGGCACTTTTAGTTTTACTTTGTAGTTCCTCTCATCAAGACGTGAAATTCAGCTAGCTACCCTTTGACACTGGAGCATCTACATGACTTTGCTTCAGTCAACATGTGTGAAAGTGGTGATTCAGTGATTCCGAATCAAAGCCTCCAGAGGCCTTGTGTGCCTCTGTCCCCAGTCTTGGAGTTCAGTCATCCCAATGGCCCCAGCCAATAGCTGGCCAATGGAAAGATATATGAGCAAGGCCACCCAGACCAGCCAGTTCCAGTCGACCTTCCCTCTCAGCGCCGACACACTGGCAATCCCAGCCATGATCAGCCAAGACTGGCCCTGACCAGCCGAGCCACTAGATGGGAGTCAGGAGTGATAATCACAACCCAAACAGAAGCCAGGAGGGTTTAATGTTGTTTGGCAGCCAGAGGTGACCGAGATGCGTGCCCAAGCTTGAGTGTCTCAGCCAAAGCTGTACAGGTGCCTCCTGACAGGGGCTCCAAAGTTGAAATCACTGCAGTGTCTCTCAGGGGCTCTCTCAGGACAAACGCAGGGCTGATGACCACTTCAAAGCCAGAAGGACTCGG
>NW_011475381.1:14822-15576 GCF_000754665.1 Bison bison bison
GGAGTAGGGTGCCATTGCTTTCTCCGAAGGTGTCCATAGATACGTGGATTTATCTCTGGGCTTTCTATTTTGTTCCATTGATCTATACTTTTCTGTCTTTGTGCCAGTACCATACTGTCTTGATGACTGTGGCTTTGTAGTAGAGCCTGAAGTCAGGCAGATTGATTCCTACAGTTCCATTCTTCTTTCTCAAGATTGCTTTGGCTATTTGAGTTTTTTTGGATTTCCATACAAATTGTGAAATTATTTGTTCTAGCTCTGTGGTAGCTTGATAGGGATTGCATTGAATCTATAGATTACTTTGGGTAGTATACTCATTTTCACTATATTGATTCTTCCGATCCATGAACACAGTATATTTCTCCATCTATTAGTGTCCTCTTTGATTTCTTTCACCAGTGTTTTATAGTTTTCTATATATAGGTCTTTTGTTTCTTTAGGTAGATATATCCCTAAGTATTTTTTTCTTTTTGTTGCAATGGTGAATGGAATTGTTTCCTTAATTTCTCTTTCTATTTTCTCATTATTCGTGTATAGGAATGCAAGGGATTTCTGTGCGTTGATTTTATATCCTGCAGCTTTACTATATTCATTGATTAGGTCTAGTAATTTTCTGGTGGTCTTTAGGGTTTTCTATGTAGAGGATCATGTCATCTGCAAACAGTGAGAGTTTTATTTCTTCTTTTCCAATTTGGATTTCTTTTATTTCTTTTTCTGCTCTGATTGCTGTAGCCAAAACTTCCAAAACTATGTT
>NW_011475382.1:0-434 GCF_000754665.1 Bison bison bison
TTTGTGCAAAAAGTCTGGGAAAAGGCTGTAGTCTGTGTGACAATGGCTCATTTGTTTCAGAATTCAGAAATTAGAGGGTTCCCAGCTAGCAATACACAGTTGACCCTTTAACAACATGGGTTTAACTGCAGGGGGCGGGGGTGGTTTTGTTTTCAGTAAATACATAATACACCATCCACAGTTGTTGAATCCTCGAGTGTGAAAGTACAGACAGATACAAAAGGCTAACTCTAAAATTAATTATATACGGATTTTTGAAGAGATGGTGCCCCTAGCCAATGCTTTGTTCAAGGTCAAACGTACATGTATATTTGAAAAAATTATATGTAAATGTGTGCTAAGGACTTTGCTGGTTAGGTTATATGATTTTTTTACCTTAAGCTAAACTAGTAGCTTGGAAGTTTTGATTAAAGTACACATTGTTCTGGGAAAAA
>NW_011475382.1:4541-5442 GCF_000754665.1 Bison bison bison
ATATTTCTCCTGGGATTTCTTTGGAAGGAATGATGCTAAAGCTGAAACTCCAATACTTTGGCCACCTCATGCGAAGAGTTGACCCATTGGAAAAGACTCTGATGCTGGGAGGGATTGGGGGCAGGAGAAGGGGACGATAGAGGATGAGATGGCTGGATGGCATCACTGACTCGATGGACGTGAGTCGGGGTGAACTCCGGGAGTTGGTGATGGACAGGGAGGCCTGGCGTGCTGCAATTCATGGGGTCGCAAAGAGTCGGACACGACTGAGCGACTGAACTGAACTGAACTGAAGCATGGTGTAAATGCTACCACAGTAAAAATGTAGAAAACTTCCCATTGTTCAAAAATGCTTGTTGGGACTGCTTGCATTCAGACTCCTTCCTCCACTTCTATACATTGGCAACCACAGATATATTTCTGTACAAATATCTGTGCCTTTACCAGAAATCCTTTGACATGAAATCATATAATATGTAGCCTTCTGTGTCTGGTTTCTCTCATTTGCACAGGTGAGACCCATCCTTGCTGTTACATGCATTATTAGTCCCCCCCCAACTTTTTTAAAATTACCGTGTAGTATTCCTTTGTACAGGTATCCTCTTTTGTTTTTCTTTCATCTGCATACCAGTTGTCGAATAGTTCGGTTGTTTCTAGGTTTGGCTATTAGGAATACACGTGTGGAATATTTGAGTACAGGTGTTTGTGTGAGCATGTTTTCATTTCTCTTGGGTAAAATTGTCAAGAAATAGAATTGTTGGGTCATTTAAGGCTTTCCAAGTGATGCTAATGGTAAAGAACCCATATGCCAATGCAGGAGACTCAGGTTCGATCCCTGGGTATGGAAGATTCCCTGGAGTAGGAAATAGAAACCTATTTCAGAGTTCTTGGCTGGAAAATT
>NW_011475382.1:9661-10452 GCF_000754665.1 Bison bison bison
AGTGAAGCAGAAGTAGATGTTTTTCTGGAATTCCCTTGCTTTTTCTACGATCCAACAGATGTTGGCAATTTGATCTCCGGTTCCTCTGCCTTTTCGAAATCCATGTTGTACATCTGGTGCTTCTCCGTTCATGTACTGTTAAAGACTAACTTGATGGATTTTGAGAATGACCTTGCTAGTGGGTGAAATGATCGCAATTGTTTAGTAGTTTGAACATTCCTTGGCATCGCCCTTCTTTGGGATTGAAATGAAAACTGACCTTTTCCAGTCCTGCGGGCACTGCTGAGTTTTCTAAATTTCCTGGCATATTGAATGCAGCACTTTAACAACATCTTCTTTTAGGATTTCAAATAGCTGCAATTCCATCACCTCCACTACCTTTGTTCGCAGCAATGCTTCCTAAGGCCCACTTGACTTCACATTTCAGGATGTTACATTTTGTTTCCTATTTGCATAACCAAATTCATAAAAATTTCCAAACTTGTGTTTCAGAAGCTGCAACAATTCGTATTCAATGTGGGAGCACCAAAAACGAGGCCCAAAATCTAAACATTTAAAATACCTACATTCCTTTAAAGACAGGTGTTTACAGTTTGAAGTGAAGCCAGGTGACTCCTGAGTCCCAGGTCACGGAGCTGCTTGGCTGGAGGTGTGGCTGAAACTGAGGCAGCCGCACCTTGAGGCCCTCTCCCTGCGTGGAGGGAGGGCCTGCTCCAAGGACGAGAAGAACAGGACCCTCAGGGGTCTCACGGACTAGCAGGAAGGCAGGTACATTGCTTCAGGCAGCAAAT
>NW_011475383.1:0-526 GCF_000754665.1 Bison bison bison
AATGAAACATCCAGAGAAAAAGAATGTTTCAGCAGAATTTAAGACCTAGTTGAGACTGTTGATAATTTGTTGATCATTTATAGCTGTAAATATCCTCAGTTGAAATACTCTCAGCCCAGGTATGGGCAAAATGATGCAGATAGTTAAGTTATCTAGGATTAGGGATTTGTTGTGTGATGACAGGAAAGGGCAAAAAGGAAAGTGGATTTAGAATTTTGACAAGAGAGTGAGTGATATGACAGAGTTTGACTCAGAACTGTTAACATGGGCCTTCCCTGGAGTCCAGTTGTTAAGACTTCGCCTTCCAATGCAGGGGTGTTAAAGTTCAATCACTGGTTGGGGAGCTAAGATTTCACATGCCTCTTGGCCAAAAAACCAAAACATAAAACAGAAACAATATTTTAACAAATTCAATAAAGACTTTAAAAATGGTCCAACAAAAAAAATATATATATATAGAAAAATCTGTTAATGCAAAATATTAGGTATCCACATGAATTTAGTATACAGTTGTAATGGGCATAGG
>NW_011475384.1:0-624 GCF_000754665.1 Bison bison bison
TTTACTCACCATAAGATTGCAGAATTGGTCTCATCAATTCTGGTAGGAGAATCCACCCAATCAGGTCCGGAATTCTATGCTCTCTGGATGGGTCAGCACCTGTAACTTTCAGAGTTTCCCAGGGTTCTGACAACTCAAAACATCTCTGAACAGGAAAAAAAGAAAACAGAAATATCACTTTTGAGATGCTTGACTATCAGGATTCTTGAAGTCCCTCCTTTGATTAGGTTACTACAGTTCTCTCGGATAAACCCAATCAACACTGAATAGATTCATGCCATTTCTCATCTCCATTAACATCCACTGCCTAAGTCCATGAGGGCTGGTTTATTCTCACCATTGATTTTTATAATAATTATCCATTCTGCTCTCATATTGAGGGTCTCACATTCTACTCCAATTCCCTCCATATTTTATTATACTTTAATAAGGTAGTTGAATATGCATCTTTCCATGTTGTGATACTCTCTGACCTTTTTTTTTTCACATGATCTAGCAGGTCAGGAAGCAAAAGTTAAAACTGGACATGGAACAACAGATTGGTTCCAAATAGGAAAAGAAGTACGTCAAGGCTGTATACTGTCCACCCTGCTTATTTAACTTATATGCAGAGTACATCATGAG
>NW_011475385.1:0-580 GCF_000754665.1 Bison bison bison
ATGTCAAAATCCTAATGTGGAAAATTATATCACTATTTATTAGCCTATTAAAATTTTTGTAGAATACAAGGTCATTTCAACCTATTTCATGTTGATTGCTGAGTTTCTCCTGAAAAAACACATTTGTTTTTAGTATCAAAACTAAAGAAATAATTTTTGAAAACTATTTTTTTGCTTTTAATATTTTAATGTCATCATGATCACCTCACTCGGAATGCTAATAGCCCCTTTCCTCTATTTGTATTCTCTGAGGATTTACTTTCAGTTTTAGGGTAGTCTCACATTGTCAGAACTCTCCTTACTGCCACAACCAGACCTAAATCTGCCAGATCCCTCTGTATAATGAACATATGTGAACCTTTCCCCACAAGTATAGAGATAAGTCCATTCTAAAGGAGATCATTCCTAGGTGTTCATTGGAAGGACTGATGCTGAAGCTGAAACTCCAATACTTTGGCCACCTCATGCAAAGAGTTGATTCATTGGAAAATACTCTGATGCTGGGAGGAATTGGGGGGCAGGAGGAGAAGGGGACAAGAGAGGATGAGATGGCTGGATGGCATCACCAACTCGATGGACA
>NW_011475386.1:0-584 GCF_000754665.1 Bison bison bison
CCAGCTGGAGATGGAAGACGAGGACACCATCGACGTGTTCCAGCAGCAGACAGGGGGCTCCAGGGTGGCCAGCTGCCTCTTGGGGAGCGGCCTCTAGAGCCCCCATCCCCTCGTGGCACCGTGCTGTGTTTGCTATTGAACAGTGGACGTGTGGCCAAGCCCATCAGCAGGGAGGCTCGGACACCGAGGACATTCCCCAGAAGGACTTCGCTCTGATGCACTTGAGTGCCACCGTGGTGATGGTCCCCAGCCTCCCGAGGCCCATCACCTGGTACCTGTGTTTGGGTAAAATGCGTGGTGAGGGACTTGGGCTTTGTTTTTACTTTTTCATTTTTCTCCCTCCTATGACATTTTCCTATGACATTTTCTCCAAGCTTGTGGCCTGAATGCCTGCTTTCTGTCTAGACGGGGATCTCACTCCAGGTGTTGACCCCCCTCATTCCAACCATGGAGAGAACTGTCACTACTCTGGGGGTGCTTCTGTGGGGCGAGTTTTGGGGTCATGGTTGGTATGGGAGATACACTTTCACTTACTGTTTCTTGCGGGCACAGGTTTTTTTAATGCTAAATATTAGAAATGTAAG
>NW_011475387.1:0-560 GCF_000754665.1 Bison bison bison
TAATGTCTCTGGCTTTTAATATGCTGTCTAGGTTAGTGGAATATTACTCAACCATTAAAAAGAAAGAAATAACGCCATTTGCAGCAACACGGATGGTCTTACAGATTGTCATACTCAGTGAAGTAAGTTAGACAAAGAAAGACAAATATCATATGGTATCACTTGTATGGAGAATCAAAAAAGGAATGAAACCAATGAATTTACTTACAAAACAGAAAGAGACTTGTAGACCTAGAGAATGAACTTATGCTTACATAAGGCGGGGAGGGATAGTCAGGGAGTCTGGGATGGACATGGACACACTGCTGTGTTTAACATGGAGAACCAGCAAGGACCTGCTGGACAGCACAGGGGACTCTGCTCAGTGTCACGTGGCGGCCGGGATGGAGGGGAGTTTGGGGAAGAATGGATATAAGTATATGTATGGCTGAGTCTGTGAACCCTGAACTTCCAGATGTTCCAGCTGGATTTAGAAAAGGCAGAGGAATCCGAGATCAAATTGCCAACATCCTGGATGTTGGCTGGATCATTGAAAAAGCAAGAGAGTTCCAGAAAAACAT
>NW_011475388.1:0-502 GCF_000754665.1 Bison bison bison
GTTACATAAGGGGGGAAGGGATAGTCAGGGAGTCTGGGATGGACATGGACACACTGCTGTGTTTAACATGGAGAACCAGCAAGGACCTGCTGGACAGCACAGGGGACTCTGCTCAGTGTCACGTGGCGGCCGGGATGGAGGGGAGTTTGGGGAAGAATGGATATAAGTATGTGTATGGCTGAGTCTGTGAACCGTGAACTTCCAGATGTTCCAGCTGGATTTAGAAAAGGCAGAGGAATCCGAGATCAAATTGCCAACATCCTGGATGTTGGCTGGATCATTGAAAAAGCAAGAGAGTTCCAGAAAAACATCTATTCAATGATCCAACAGCTAGATCATTGAAAAAGCAAGCGAGTTCCAGAAAAACACCTATTTCTGTTTTATTGACTGCGCCAAAGCCTTTGACTGTGTGGATCACAATAAACTGTGGAACATTCTTAAAGAGATGGGAATACCAGACCACCTGACCTGCCTCCTGAAAAATCTGTATACAGGTCAGGAA
>NW_011475389.1:0-790 GCF_000754665.1 Bison bison bison
CTCAGTCCTGTCCGACTCTTTGCGACCCCATGAATCGCAGCATGCCAGGCCTCCCTGTCCGTCACCAACTCCCGGAGTTCACTCAGACTCAGTCCATCGAGTAGGTGATGCCATCCAGCCATCTCATCCTCTGTTGTCCCCTTCTCATCCTCTGTTGTCCCCTTCTCCTCCTGCCCCCAATCCCTCCCAGCATCAGAGTCTTTTCCAATGAGTCAACTCTTCTCATGAGGTGGCCAAAGTACTGGAGTTTCAGCTTCAGCATCATTCCGTCCAAAGAAATCCCAGGGCTGATCTCCTTCAGAATGGGCCGGTTGGATCTCCTTGCAGTCCAAGGGACTCTCAAGAGTCTGCTGGTACTGTCCTAATGAAAGAAAGAGAAAAAAGGAGAAAAGATAACAGTATAGAGGGTAAAAGGTGGAAACTGAACTTTTTCCAGTAAAAAGTGATATTTACTATTTTCAAGAGAATTTCTTTTCTAATAAGGTCATTTTAGAGTAAAAATTCCTCAGTTTTCTACCTCATCCCAAATATTTCTCGATACTGTGTCAAATTGCAAAGATGCAAATAAACATGATCCCCCAAAACCAATATTATTCTGTGACAATCATAAGTGATAACATAATAATTTTTGATAAGCTAATCTTTTTAAAAGGCTGCATATTAGAATGCAATATGCAAAAGTAGGAAGTTGAGAAACATCTGGAGTAACAGGCAATTTTGGCCTTGGAATACGGAATGAAGCAGGGCAAAGACTAATAGAGTTTTGCCAAGAAAATGCACTGGTCATAGC
>NW_011475390.1:0-374 GCF_000754665.1 Bison bison bison
TATTCATTGTAGTATCACCCTAATTAGTCTTCATGGGATTAAGGTAGCAACCTGCTAAGGTAGCAATCGATGTCCTTTTTCTAGAGGACAAAACTGGGGCTCAAAGAAGGGGGTAACACAGCTAGAGCAAGGAAGTGTGTACCTAGACAAAACCCCCAGATCCTGCTGTTAGAACTCAGGGAAGCCATATGGTGTGGCTTGTCCATGTGACGGGGGCTAAGACACCCAGCCCACACCGGATACTGTGGGGACCTAACTTGGTAACTGCCTTCTCGCAGCTCTGAGACTCAAAAAAGCGATTTTCACTGGAGAGAGGAAGGATACGTCCCTCCATCCAACCCACCACATCCTCCAGGTACTCCCACACCCTGCCC
>NW_011475390.1:3942-4737 GCF_000754665.1 Bison bison bison
GCACTCCAGTTATCTCGGGGTGATGGGAAGTCTGTTGGTGTTACATGCTCCTGCCTTAGATGGGGAAACGTTATTGCTGCATTGACACTGCTCACTCAATACTGGGAATCTGTTAAACACAAATGGCAAGGGGAACAGAGCAAAACAGAAAAAGAAAAATAGAGAGTTGCTGGGTTGCTTCAGGTCTCACCTGTGATTAAGAGTGTGTACAGCCTGCACGTGAACCTGGGTTCCCACACCTGCTAGCTACCAGGTGCCAGGCCCTGATTTTAGACCCCCAGCTTCACTAAGGAGTCATTGACAGATACAGTTTGTGTGTATTTCAAGTCTACATTGCGATGACTTGATGCCCATAGATATCATGGAATGATTGCCTTACATACGCATCACCTCACACGGTTAACTCTGTGTGTGTGTGTGTTCTTTTATGTTGTTCTTATAATCCGTGAACACAATATAGATAGCTCTCCATTTTTTAAGATCTTCTTTAATTTATCTTAGAAGTTTATAGTTTGCCGTATGTCTTGCACATGTTTGATTAGATATCTTGATATTTTCAGTGCCATTATAAATTCCTAATAGATACAGAATTTACTTTTCTATATTCACTTGGTAAATCCATATATTTCAAATCATTCTAATTGTATTTATTTATGTACACACAATTATGTCTGCAAATCAGTTCTTTTTTCCCCTTTGAAACTGTGATAACCCTTTACTTTTTCTTGCCTTATTGTATGGACTAGGATCTCCAGTCCTGAGTACATTGGTGAACAGAAGTAGTAAGAATAAGTA
>NW_011475391.1:0-506 GCF_000754665.1 Bison bison bison
GTCTTTATGGAACCTGTTTCAATATTGGTTCTGTTGTTTATACTCTAGATTTTGGCCACGAGGCATGTGGGATCTTAGCTCTCTGGCCAGGGATTGAACCATCTATCTATAATTTATGTATTCATTGTGTAATATAATGAATGTAAGTGCCTGACAGTGGAAATCTTTGTCTCTTTTGCTCTTTTGTCACGTGGACATAGTCCATGTGCCTAGGATGGTGTGTAGCACACAAAAGGGACTTAGTAAACATGTGTCAGATTAACCTTCCAAAATGAATATGTCACCTGATGGAAGGGCCTCTTGCTCCACCAGGGAAGGTCAGCTCTACACGATGGCTGGGAGAAGCTGAGCAGGTTTCCTATGCCTCATGAAAGACCAGGCCACAGTTGCCTAACTCTACCTACCACCCACCGTTGCCATCACCGTGGCCCAAGAGACCAGTTTAGACCTTCTGATTCTCTCTCCCCAAAGAGGTCTCCAGGACCCATCCCATCAAGCCTCTCACC
>NW_011475392.1:0-519 GCF_000754665.1 Bison bison bison
ATAACTTTCCTTCCAAGGAGTAAGCATCTTTTAATTTCATGGCTGCAGTCACCATCTGCAGTGATTTAGGAGCCCCAAAAAATAAAGTCAGCCACTGTTTCCATTGTTTCCCCATCTATTTCCCATGAAGTGATGGGACCAGATGCCACGATCTTTGTTTTCTGAATGTTGAGCTTTTTGGTTTTTTTTGTTTTGTTTTTTTTTTCATTTGTTTTTTTTCTCTTTTTTTTTTTTTGAATGTTGATCTTTAAGCCAACTTTTTCACTTTCCTCTTTCACTTTCATCAAGAGGCTTTTTAGTTCCTCTTCACTTTCTGCCATAAGGGTGGTGTCATCTGTATATCTGAGGTTATTGATATTTCTCCCAGAAATCTTGATTCCAGCTTTGCTTCATCCAGCCCAGCGTTTCTCATGATGTACTCTGCATAGAAGTTAAATAAGCAGGGTGACAATATACAGCCTTGATGTACTCCTTCTGGATTTGGAACCAGTCTGTTATCCATGTCCAGTTCTAACTGTT
>NW_011475393.1:0-653 GCF_000754665.1 Bison bison bison
AATCATAAATGGGTGCTGAATTTTGTCAAAGGCTTTTTCTGCATCTATTGAGATAATCATATGATTTTTATTTTTCAATTTGTTAATATGGTATGTCATATTGATTGATTTCTGTATATTGAAGATCCTTGCATCCCTGGAATAAACCCAACTTGATCATGGTGTATGAGCTTTTTGATGTATTATTGAATTCTGTTTGCTAAAATTTTGTTGAAGATTTTTGCATCTATGTTTATCATTGGTATTGGCCTGTAGTTTTCTTTTTCTGTATTGCCTTTGTCTTGTTTTGGTATCAGGGTGATGGTGGCTTTGAAGAATGGGTTTGGAAGTGTTTCTTCCTCTGCAATTTTTTTTTTTAATTTATTTATTTTTTTAAATTTTATTTTATTTTTAAACTTCACATAATTGTATTCGTTTTGCCAAATATCAAAATGAATCCACCACAGGTATACATGTGTTCCCCATCCTGAACCCTCTTCCCTCCTCCCTCCCCATACTATCCCTCTGGATCGTCCCAGTGGACTAGCCCCAAGCATCCAGTATCATGCATCCAACCTGGACTGGCAACTTGTTTCATACATGATATTATACATGTTTCAATGCCATTCTCCCAAATCTTCCCACCGTCTCCCTCTCCCACAGAGTCCATAAGA
>NW_011475394.1:0-608 GCF_000754665.1 Bison bison bison
GTTTCAGCTTCAGCATCAGTCCTTCCAATGAATATTTAGTATTGATTTCCTTTAGGATGGACTGGTTGGATCTCCTTGCAGTCCAAGGCACTCTCAAGAGTCTTCTCCAACACCACAGGTCAAAAGCATCAATTCTTCAGTGCTCAGCTTTCTCTATGGTCCAACTCTCACACCCATACATGACTACTGGAAAAACCGTAGCTTTGACTAGACAGACCTTTGTTGGCAAAGTAATGTCTCTGCTTTTTAATATGCTGTCTAGGTTGGTCATAGCTTTTCTTGCAAGGAGCAAGTGTCTTTTAATTTCATGGCTGCAGTCACCATCTGCAGTGATTTTGGAGCCCAAAAAGATAAAGTCTTTCATCAGCAGATCTTAGAAGTAATAATACTGGAAACTGGCAGGGAGAGCCTGGGACAAGTTTGCTGTCGCTCTGACAGACGTTCCGGCCTCGGAATGACAGGCATTAGGTCTCAACCCCACCCCTGGCCCAGACCTTGGAATCAGCCTGCACACACCTCTCCTGCTTGGGAGGGGCATCATGTTTTAAAAAGCCAACTTTATTGAAGTATAATTTACACACCTTCTGAGGGCGACAGAGGATGAGATG
>NW_011475395.1:0-357 GCF_000754665.1 Bison bison bison
GCCAAAGTATTGGAACTTCAGCTTCAGCATTAGTCCTTCCAATGAATATTCAGGGTTGATTTCCTTTAGGTTTGACTGGTTTGATCTCCTTGCAGTCCAAGGGACTCTCAAGAATCTTCCAACACCACAGCTCAAAATCATCAAGTCTTTGGTGCTCAGCCTTCTTTATGGTCCAACTCTTACACCCATACATCACTATTGGAAAAAAACATAGCTTTAGCTAGATGGATATTTGTCATCAAAGTAATGTCTCTGCTTTTAATGCACTGTCTAGGTTGGTCATAACTTTTCTTCCAAGGAGCAAGGGTCTTTTAATTTCATGGCTGCAGTCACCATCTGCAGTGATTTTGGAGCCCA
>NW_011475395.1:3873-5242 GCF_000754665.1 Bison bison bison
ATGGACTGGTTGGATCTCCTTGCAGTCCAAGGGACTCTCAAGAGTCTTCTACAACTCCACAGTTCAAAAGCATCAATTCTTCGGTGCTCAGCTTTCTTTATAGTCTCACATCCATGAATGACTAATGTCTATTCAAATCCATTGCCCATTTTAAGTTAGGTTTTTAATCTCTTTTTTATTATTGAGCTGTGTTGTTTATATAGTCTATATGCAAGTTTAAAAATCAGGCATGTGATATGCAGATATTTTATCCCATTCTGGGGGTTGTCTTTTCACTCTCTTCATACTATCCTTTGACCTACAAAAGTTTTTAGTTTTGATAAAGTCCTCTTTGTTTTTCTTTTGTTGCTTGTGCTTTCAATACCATATAAAAAACTATTACCTAAGCCAGAGTCATGAAGATTTATACCTATGTTTCCTTCTAAGAGTTTTATATATTTTATTCTTAAATTTAAATCTTTAAAGACTAAGGGGTTAATTTTTATATATGGTGTGCATTAGGGGTCTAAATTCATTTTTCCGCATGTGGATATCCAATTGTCCCAGTGCCTTTTGTTGGAAATGCCATTTATTCTTTCCTCATTGAATTTACTTGGCACCACTGTCAAAAATCAATTGACAAGAGATAATAGACATATGACTTTATTTCTAGATTCTCCAGTCAATTCCATCAATCTCTATGTTTATCCTCATGCCAATACCACACAATCTTTATTACTGTAGCTTTGTAATAAATTTGGAGATCAGGAAATGTGAGTCTTTCAACTTTGTTCTTTTTTTTTTCAGTATAGTTTTGGCCATTTGGGATTCCTTATTTCCATAAGAATATTATGAATAGCTGTCCATTTCTTTAAAAGAGGCACCTGAGATTTTGACAGGAATTTTGTTGACTTTATACATCATTTTAGGGAGTATTACCATCATGACAATAATAAGTCTTCCAATCCATGGACATGGGCTGTGTTTTCATTTATTTAGTTCTCTTTTAATTTCTTTCAACAGGTTTTGTAGTTTTCAGTGTATACGTCTTACACTTCTTTCATTAAATTTATTCCTAAATGTTTTTTGATGCTATTATAAATGGAATTGTTTTCTTAATTTCATTTTTGGACCATTCATTGCTAGTATATAGAAGTACAGCCAAATTTGGTCTTTGTGTGGGCTTTCTCTAGTTATAGCCAGAAGGAGGCTACTCTTCATTGTGGTGTGCAGGCTTCTCCTTGCAGTGGCTTCTGTTGTTGAAGAACATGGACTCTAGAGCACATGGGCTTCAGTAGTTGTGGCACACAGGACTAGTGGCTCTGCAGCATGTGTGATCTTCCCAGACCAGGGACTGAACCCATGTCCCCTGCATTCCCAACCTCTGGAC
>NW_011475396.1:0-522 GCF_000754665.1 Bison bison bison
ACAATTTTCTCCTACCAAACTGATTTCCCAATTTCATCATGCAGGTACCAAGGCCAGTAGTTTCCAGCCCTCAAAGCCTTGGACAAAGCATATCAGTTGGTAAGAAACAGTCACAGAAACAATTGCCATGTTACAAGATTGAGGAGCTGGTGCTGGATGACAAATCACCTTTGCACCCAGCCAAAATTTCCCACCACTTAGCTTCATCTGCATGCCAAGCACAAAGTAGCTGCTTCTGTAAGTGGGTGCAGTCATCCATACCAGAGCATAAGATGTGGCAATTTCAACACAGGCAAATCTACAGAAGTGATCAATATTGTGTACACAAAGCAAATTACTTACTTACCCTTGATCATCATCTGTATTCCAAAGTTTATTCTGCAATGATATTGGGAGAGTATCATCAAAGAAACAATTGATTTTGGACTCAGATGAATATTGTCTTTTACCCATGACACAAAAAGACATTAAATTACTTCACTAAGTTCCTTTAAGGTTACATGACTTTGGTAATTGTTTTGG
>NW_011475397.1:0-504 GCF_000754665.1 Bison bison bison
AACCTCTTTTAAAATTTTCATTTACTTGTGTTTTCAAACTGTAACAAACACACATTTCAGTTTCATTGACAGAGTCTGTTTTTCTTTAAACCAGAACTGGCCTTTCAGTTGGTGGTGTGACGCTGTCCCTAGAATTAGTAAGGACTAAACATTCTAATCAACGGAGCCGCACAGCATTCCGATAATAATTGTGTGCGCATGCATGTATAATCTTAGCAAGGCCCCTGGATCTAATCTAGTACCTGGAGAGCAGAAACCCAGAAATCAGGTGTCCTAGAGTCAGACTGCAGAGTTATGTCACTTTCAACAGGTCATTCCTTCTTGCTACTGCCACCCCCCAAAGCTGAACTTAGGGAAACACCAAATCAAAAATAGCAACAATTCGGAGTTTGTCGTGGATTGGAAATGGAGGCGGGGCAGGGGATGGGGGTGGGGTGGGAATCGACACACTTGCCTTTTTTTTTTTCCTTTTTTTCTGCACTGCACAGCACGAGGAATTTCCCC
>NW_011475398.1:0-1428 GCF_000754665.1 Bison bison bison
GAAGTCACTAGACTTCCAACTTCAGCAAGGAATTTATTCATCTTTGAAGTAGAACTAGTAGCTGAACATTTATAGGGATGGAGAAATGCAGAGAATTTCAAAGAGAACTGGAAATCAAGTGAGGAGTGATTATTTAGGTTGTTTGATGGCATTATCTGAGAAAGAGTTAACACCAGAAAGATGGGTAATTGGACATTGACAGTTTTCAGCTTTGTCTTCCTTTTTTTCCATAGAAAACTTCAAACATGCATGAAATATCACAAAAATAGTATAATAAACCACCAGCATGCCCATCAATAGAAACTTATCAACAGTTTGCCACTCTTATATGTTTGAGTTATAAAAAATATTTGAATACATTAAAGGTTTCTTTAAAATTAATTTCTCCTTCAGCTTTATTGAGGTCTAATTGATGATCAAAAATTGTATATATTTAGATGTACAACTTGATGACTTGACATATGTATACATTGTGAAATGCTCATCATACCAAGCCAATCAATATATCTATCACTTCACATCTTAATCATTTAATTTTTTCTTGTATGTTGAGAACTCCCAAACTCTACTCTCTCAGCAAATGAAAAGGACACACTACTGTATGGTCAACTGTAACCAAATTACTGTACACTAGTTCTGCAAGACATATTCATCTTGCATAACTGAAGCTAAAAGTCATTATTAATAACACCATTTTAGCCAAGGTACATGGGAAATTATCAAAGAATATTGAGGTGATCTTATTATAAGCACCACAAACTTTGATCTTCCTTCATTTAGAATAAAAGGGAAGAGAAGCTGCTGAGCTGGTAAGATGACCACACAAATAACTTATCACTTATGAGTGGGAGCCCAAGATTTTATTCTCAGCCCTACAGCATTGATTCATTCAGATAGCATATTCCAGACACTTTTCACACACTGACCATCCAACAGTGAGACAGTCATGCTGGACTTGGACTTGAATCCAAATCAAAATTCATCATTTACTGATTCAAAGATCTTGGAGAATGCTGTCCTTGAGCCTCATCTTTCTCATCTGTAAAATAGAGATAATACCTTCTTGAATAGGGCATTGTGGGAATATTGCCACTATTACTCCACTAGGCAGGCCCTGAGCTCATGATGAAAGAAATCATAAGGCAATCTCTCTGTCCCAAATTTCTCTTCAAAGAGGGCAGCAAAAAGCTCACAGAGGTCCCCCCACAATGTAACCTGTGAAATGCAAGACACCTCACATATTGTGGCAATCTCCAATGAATTCATGTTTCAAAATCATTTGAAGTCTTCTAATCTTTTGTTACATTTGTTTAAGTCTTATAGCTCTACAAACATAATCTGTGCTAAACCCTGTTGTTGGCCATCGTCAAATGTTTGGTGCCTGGTTTGTATTGGCCAAACCAAGCCCTTGTGCCCAATGTACACTGA
>NW_011475399.1:0-302 GCF_000754665.1 Bison bison bison
ATAGTAGTGGAAGTGTCCTACCCAGAATAACTAGGCAAGAAAAGGAAATAAAAGCATCCCCATTGGAACAAATGAAGTTACACTGCCATTATTCGATTATGACAGGATTTATATGAAACCATAAAAACTCCACCAAGTAACAAGTATTAAAACTAATAAACTCAGCAATGTAGCAGGATATGAGCCATCAGAGAGAGAACAGAACAGTACCATATACAAATGCATCAAACAACAACAACAACAACAACAACCATGAAATAAAATTTACCGATGAGCAGAAACACCTGTACAGTCACAGGCTC
>NW_011475399.1:3370-4507 GCF_000754665.1 Bison bison bison
AGGGTTTTTGGGCCACAAGGATGTTGGGTTTTTCTCTAGCTTTGTCTCATGAGGAACGCTTTTCCACTTGTTGATCTGGTTTGTTTTCCCAGCTCTCTTTCTTGCCTTATTTTGTCAATTTGTTTCTGCCAGAGGAAGAGCTCAGAATTTGCCTCTGGCTGATATGTGACACTTACAACAGCAACACCTACCTGGATATAATGACCACATTTGCCGAAAGGGCTTTGTTTTGCAGAAGACATCTTGAAAGTACCTACACTGTCCTTTCAGATTCCCAAAGGCTATTTGAAATGAAATAAAAACACGAATTCTCAAGTTTAGTCTTACAATATGTGGGGAGTCAGAAAAAATCCCCTGGAGAAGGGAAACACCACCCACTCCAGTATTCTGGCCTAGAGAATTCCATGGAGTGTATACTCCGTGGGGTCACAAAGAATCAGACAAAATCTGATGACTAATCAACAACACCGAAGCTTCACCATTTGTCAGAGATAACAACAGTATTTACACGACTGTGTGCATGTTCAGTGGCTCATACGTTTCAAACTCTTTGCAGCCCTGTAGCCCCTAAGATCCTCTCTCTGTGGAATTTTTCAGGCAAGAATACTGAAATGGATTGCCATTTCCTCCTCCAGGGGATCTTCCCAACCCAGGAATTGAACCCAGGTCTCCTGCATCTCCTACATTGGCTGTCGGGTTCTTTTCTGCTGAACCACCTGGGAAACAAGTCATTACATCACTGGGTTATCCTAAAGTACTTAACTTGGAGTCTGGCACTCGGGAAATTCTCACTGGTGATGTGAATATTCAGTCATATATCATTATTGCTCATATGATAATGAAATGGCCATGCTCATAAAGGAGAAAGAAGAGCCTTTCCAAGTCCAATTAAATCCTTTGCCACACATATCTTTTTAAAAACTTTTGACTTTGAAATGAACATCAAACATAAAGACATTGGTTATGGCCTCCAGAAAAGATTGAGCTGTACCAATAAGTGACGAGGATTCTTCTCCCAGTTCCAAAATGCATGCGTTGTTTCCCGGGCACCACCGAGTACTTCTCCGGTGGGCTCAGAGAGGCTGAGTCACTCACCAGAGACAACACAGCAGCAGACCAGGACTCCGACCCAGGTCC
>NW_011475400.1:0-645 GCF_000754665.1 Bison bison bison
CTTCGTCCTATTTTTGTACAGCTTCTCATTTTGTACAGCTTATCAGAGCTCCTTTCTATTTTCTAGTTTCAACACTATCTGCTTGAAATTTGTTTTTGCCCAAAAAACTCTTAAAAGTCTTAACATGACTCATAAAGTTTATCTTTTAACATTGCTATTGTGCTAAGTCGCTTCAGTTGCGTCCAACTCTTTGTGACCCTGTGGACTATAGCCCACCAAGCTCCTCTGTCCATGGGATTCTCCGGACAAGAATACTGGAGTGGATTGCCATTTCCTTCTCCAAGTGATTGGGATGTCTACCTAAATATAACATTTCCCAAATCATGTGACTAAGTGTTAACCAATGGCATGTGAGCAACTTTCAAGTCACATTCTTAAAAGGAAGCTACTTGTCTTTCAGTTATTCTTTTCACCCTTCTTAGGCCTAGGAAGTAGCAACAACTGGAGTGGTCACCTTAGATCCAGGTATGGAATCTCTGTTGACAATGTAAAAGCACCTCTTCCAAATCTGACTACATACAATCCTAGGCAGCAGAGATGGAAATCTTCTGTCATGTTTAAGTCACTGCTAATTAGTCTTTGGATCAATATTTAACTAATACAATACAAAATAAACATTTTCAGCAAAATTTAGCCTCTTATACA
>NW_011475401.1:0-505 GCF_000754665.1 Bison bison bison
TCAATAGTAGGGGGTTCATTTATTCTCTTGATCATTCATTTACTTACATGTTCATTCTATTTTTCAGCACATATTTTACTCAATAAACTATTTTGGACAACTTATTCTGTGCCAGGCATAGCATTAGCTCCTGAGGACACGGAAATGAAAATACACAGTCTTGTCCCGCAGGAAACACAGAGGCTCTGCAGATAGTATATGAATTTCAATCTATCTGGGGAAAATCTCCATAAACAACTGTACTTCTGGTGTCTTCTGTAATAAAGACGTATCACATATGCTTCAAATGCATAATTTCTATGATCACAGGCCTTCACTGATGCTGTTTCCTGCCTGAAACATCTTAATCATCCTACTTGTATGCCAGGATCCTCATCTGCCCCCATTCCCTCCACAGAGCCGAGCCTTCTGACCACTTGGGTAAGACTGTTTCCATCTGCATTCACTGAAACTATCTCTGATCTGTTTTGGATGTGAACTGCCTTGCGTGTGACTTAATTGCTTT
>NW_011475402.1:0-519 GCF_000754665.1 Bison bison bison
TCACCTACCTAGAGCTACACATCCTGGAAAATTTTGAAAGTCAAGTGGGCCTTTAGGAAGCATCACTCTGAACAAAGCTAGTGGAGGTGATGGAATTCCAGTTGAGCTATTTCAAATCCTAAAGATGGTGCTATGAAAGTGCTGTACTGAATATGCCAGCAAATTTGGAAAACTCAGCAGTGGCCACAGGACTGGAAAAGGTCAACTTTCATTCCAATCCCAAAGAAAGGCAATGCCAAAGAATGCTCAAACTACCACACAACCGCACTCATCTCACAAGCTGGCAAAGTAATGTTCATAATTCTCCAAGCCAGGCTTCAATAGTATGTGAACTTTGAACTTCCAGATGTTCAAGCTGGATTTAGAAAAGGCAGAAGAACCAGAGATTAAATTGACAATATCTGTTGGATCATCAAAAAAGCAAGAGAGTTCCAGAAAAACATCTGCTGCTGCCTTATTGATTATGCGAAAGGCTTTGACTTTGTGGATCACAACAAACGGTGGGAAATTTTTAAAGAG
>NW_011475403.1:0-521 GCF_000754665.1 Bison bison bison
AGCTTTAGGCCAACTTTTTCACTCTCCACTTTCACTTTCTTCAAGAGGCTTTTTAGTTCCTCTTCCCTTTCTGCAATAAGGGTGGTGTCATCTGCATATCTGAGGTTATTGATATTTCTCCCGGCAATCTTGATTCCAGCTTGTGTTTCTTCCAGTCCAGCGTTTCTCATGATGTACTCTGCATAGAAGTTAAATAAGCAGGGTGGCAATATACAGAATTGATGTACTCGTTTTCCTCTTTGGAACCAGTCTGTTGTCCCATGTCCAATTCGAACTGTTGCTTCCTGACGTGCATACAAATTTCTCAAGAGGCAGGTCAGGTGGTCTGGTATTCCCATCTCTTTCAGATTTTCCACAGTTTATTGTGATCCACACTGCCAAAGGCTTTGGCATAGTCAATAAAGCAGAAATAGATGTTTTTCTGGAAGTCTCTTGCTTTTTCCATGATCCAACCGATGTTGGCAATTTGATCTCTGGTTCCTCTGCCTTTTCTAAAATCAGCTTGAACATCAGGAAGTTCA
>NW_011475404.1:0-508 GCF_000754665.1 Bison bison bison
CAGAAAGTAGAAGAAGAACTAAAGAAGCCTCTTGATGAAAATGAAAGAGAAGAGTGAAAAAGTTAGGCTTAAAGCTTAACATTCAGAAAACTAAGATCATGGCATCCGGTCCCATCACTTCGTGGCAAATAGATGGGGAAACAGTGGCTGACTTTCTTTTTCTGGGCTCCAAAATCACTGCAGATGGTGATTGCAGCCATGAAATTAAAAGACACTTACTCCTTGGAAGGAAACTTATAACCAACCTAAACAGCATATTAAAAAGCAGAGACATTACTTTGCCAACAAAGGTCTGTCTAGTCAAGGCTATGGTTTTTCCAGTAGTCATGTATGGACGTGAGAGTTGGACTATAAAGAAAGCTGAGCGCCAAAGAATTTATACTTTTGAACTGTGGTGTTGAAGATTCTTGAAAGTCCCTTGGACTGCAAGGAGATCCAACCAGTCCATCCTAAAGGAGATCAGTCCTGGGTGTTCATTGGAAGGACTGATGTTGAAGCTGAAACTCCA
>NW_011475405.1:0-590 GCF_000754665.1 Bison bison bison
GGATACATTACTGGTTCCTATGGACTGGGATTTACTCGGTTGTACACTTGTGTCCTAGAAAAGATGAGAGAACTTCGTCAGAGTCACAGCAGGAGGGTATGAGAAGTAGAGCTATTGAAGCTGCAGGATGGAAAGAAGTAGACCTAGGGGCTTGAATATATTCAAATGTAAAATTTTACTTTCAGAGGGTCCTAGGTGTGAAATGCTTGAATTAATTCTGCTTAAACCATGTAGAAAAACAAACATACCAGACAAAGGAAAAGTCATGAAAATTCATTTAAACAGTTAGAAAATAGTATGTGTAGACTGCCTCTCAACTGCAGCTTTTTAAAAATTCACCCATGATGGTTGGTTTGGCATTCATTCCTAAAACCTCTTTTGTTTCTTGATCTACACAGAGAAATCAATTTGCAATGACAAACTGACATGTTAAACACCAATCTCAAATTTAACTGAAATTATTTCATGCCCCTGTGAAGCATAGTAATCCATTATTTTGTTTTGCCTTGACTACAGAATGGCAAAGGAAGCAGAAAATTTTTTTAGTTAAAAAAAAAAAAAGCTGTTAAAACTCCTTTTGCCTTGTCTAC
>NW_011475406.1:0-843 GCF_000754665.1 Bison bison bison
GGATGGAACGTGTGTCTCCTGAATGGGCAGGTGAATTCTTTACCCCTGAGCCACCAGGGAAGACTTCATGACTTAATGTTTGAAAACTCATCCAGGACCCGGAGAGAGCTCGGAACCTGCAGGGCTCCTAAGCCATCAAGTGCCATTGCCCGGCCTCCCCGCAGTGGGCAAACGGGGCTTGTCTCACTTTCAAGATCCCTGCTCACTTTCATTCAGACCTCAGGCAAGTGGTCACCCTATCTTTCCATTGTCCCAGCACACACTTGCCCAAAAGCACATGTGCATGTTTGGATTCAGGGCATCTGTGTCCTCAGCCTGTCTCCTGGCCCTGCTTGGTCCCTGTCATACTGGTTCACTCACTGGGACATCACGCATTCCTTCCACCACCAGGCAGGAGCTGCGGTCTGCAACACCTGCTCCTGAGGGGATGCCCAGTTACAGGCCCTCTCTCCATGTCTGATGTGGACAAAGAATGTCACCTGCACCTCTGCATCTTGCCACACACAGAAAAGTACTGGATGCAGTCACTTGAGTTGTCTAGCTTTCTTTAGCCGACACTAATCTTTTGATGTTCCCATGACCTGGTTTTAGTTGCAAAAACTCCTATACATCCTGGCTCCTCCCTTACCTGTTGGAGACCGTCCCTCAGAGCTTTCTGAGAGGCTGGTCCGTTGCAATGCAGTCCTCCAAAAGTCTGCCGAATAAAACATACTTCACTTTTGAGGTGTGCGTTCTTTCCAATTGACCTGAGATATGGCCTCCCCTCGGCTTGGCTCCTGTCTTTCCTTCCCTCACGGTACCTGTCTCCCCTCCCAACCTTGGGAACCTCTGCTCCCCTGGTTT
>NW_011475407.1:0-214 GCF_000754665.1 Bison bison bison
TCTGTCTTCTCTAACACCACAGTTCAAAGGCATCAATTCCTCGGCGCTCTGCATTCTTTATACAACTCTCACATCCATACGTGACTACTGGAAAAACCATAGCTTTGACTAGATGGATCTTTGTTTTTATGTAATGTCTCTGCTTTCTAATATGCTATCTAGGTTGGTCATAACTTTTCTTTCAAGGAGCAAGTGTCTTTTAATTTCATGGCTG
>NW_011475407.1:3783-4205 GCF_000754665.1 Bison bison bison
ATCCTCTCGTCGTCCCCTTCTCCTTCTTTCCCCCCAATCCCTCCCAGCATCAGAATCTTTTCCAATGAGTCAACTCTTCGCATGAGGTGGCCAAAGTACTGGAGTTTAAGCTTCAGCATCATTCCTTCCAAAGAAATCCCAGGGCTGATCTCCTTCAGAATGGACTGGTTGGATCTCCTTGCAGTCCAAGGGACTCTCAAGAGTCTTCTCCAACACCACAGTTCAAAAGCATCAATTCTTTGGCGCTAAGCCTTCTTCACAGTCCAACTCTCACATGACCACTGGAAAAACCATAGCCTTGACTAGATGAACCTTTGTTGGCAAAGTAATGTCTCTGCTTTTCAATATGCTATCTAGGTTGGTCATAACTTTCCTTCCAAGGAGTAAGCATCTTTTAATTTGATGGCTGCAGTCATCATCTG
>NW_011475408.1:0-721 GCF_000754665.1 Bison bison bison
CAGCTTCAGCATCAGTCCTTCCAATGAATATTCAGGACTGATTTCCTTTAGGATGAACTGGTTGGATCCTGGTTGGATCTCCTTGCAGTCCAAGGAACTTTTGAGTCTTCTCCAACACCACAGTTCAAAAGCATCAGTTCTTTAGAGCTCAGCTTTCTTTATAGTCCAACTCTCACATCCATACATGACTACTGGAAAAACTATAGCTTTGACTAGACGGACTTTTGTTGGTAAAGTAACATTTCTGTTTTTTAATATGTTGTTTAGGTTGGTCATAGCTTTTCTTCCAAGAAGGAAACATCTTTAATTTCATGGCTACAATCACCATCTGCAGTGATTTTGGAGCCCAAGAAAACAGTCTGTCACTGTTTCCATTGTTTCCCCATCTGTTTGCCATGAAGTGATGGGACTGGATGCCATGATCTTAGTTTTCTGAATGTTGAGTTTTAAGGCAGATTTTTCACTCTGCTCTTTCACTTTCATCAAGAGGCTCTTTAGTTCTTCGCTTTCTGCCATCAGGGTGGTGTCATCTGTATATTTGAGGTTATTGATACTTCTCTGGCAATCTTGATTCCAACTTGTGCTTCATCCAGCCCAGCATTTTGATGATGTACTCTGCATATAAGTTAAATAAGCAGGGTGACAATATACAGCCTTGATGTACTCCTTTCCTGATTTGGAACCGTCTGTTGTTCCATGTCCAGTTCTAACTGTTCTTCTG
>NW_011475409.1:0-1334 GCF_000754665.1 Bison bison bison
CATTTCAGAGAGTGGTGCCCAGAAACAGTTTGGCCAGAGACACGTTCTCAGGCTAGATCACTGAACGCTCCAAGCGTCTGCAGTTCCCTCTTCACATCTCAGGAGGCAGCTTTATCTCTCCCTCCCCATGGCCACTTGCTTGGCAAAGAATCTGTTTTCCCTTCTATCCCCAGGATGGTATGATGAATGACCAGAGGGGACAGCCTACTGGGATGTGACATGTGGCACCAGGCCCTTGAAATGTTAAACTGAGGCTGGAGACAGGGGAATCAAGCCCGCTCGCAGGCTGGAGGTGGAGGCTCAGCCACACAAATCAACAGCTTACCACAGGACTTCTCCTAGAATTTTCTAGGGTGATGGAAATGTTCTATTTCCCATTTGGGGTGGTGGTTACATCAGCATATGCCAAACACATCAAACCGAATGCCTAAGATCTGCACATTCTACTGAACATAAAATAGACCTCAATTACAAAAAAAAGGAAAAAAAATCATATGATCATCTTTACAGTTGCCAAAAAAAATTTCACAAAATTCAGCCCGCACTTCTAAAGACAAAGAAAAACTCTTACAAATAAGATAGAAAATGTCTTCAGCAGACAAATAGCTATTTCAACTCATAGTCAACATGATCCACCTAAAAGTGGCACAATAAAGACATTACAATTGGAATAATCTTTTAAATTACTTAAATAACACATGAGCTTCCTAGAATGATTAGAAAATATGGATCAACAAAAAGGAGACATTCAGCCAGATTCTGCCACTTGGAGACAAATGCTATAAACACTGTATCTCTTCCAGGCTGGTATTTTTCCACAGTAATATATCTCAATATATCTATATTTTTAATGCAGTGGGGGCATACTCAACACATACTAAGCACACACACTAAAATATAATCCTCCTGCCATGATTATTTAATATTGCTTTTAAAACACCAACCAAAAACAGAGCAAAGAAGTATCAAAGTTGGAAAAGATGAGACAAAACTGTGCATATTTGCTAATAATACTATCATGTACCTTAAAATACCCATGAGAACAACTGGCAAGCTGTTCAAGTTAATAAAAAGCAGGTACAAAATCACTCAGAACTCAATGCTATCCTTATATACTAGCCATAAAGTTAGAAAATGTTCATGGTAAAAGCAGATGCCATTCTCCATTGCAGCAAGTTTTTAAAAACCAACAAAATCCATGGGATTTATATGAAAAGACCTCAAAGCTGCGCTGAGAATATAAAAGACTTGAATAAACAGAAATGTTCCTGAATGGAAAAGCTAAGTATTTTAATGGCATCAATTTTTTTCCAAATTAATGTCGAAGTTTAATA
>NW_011475409.1:1492-1947 GCF_000754665.1 Bison bison bison
GGAGTGAGTGAGCATTTAGGGCCACTTTCCTCTGGGGGCATTTGCCCATTCCAGAGGAGGGGGCCAAGCGGCCCAGTAGCACTTGGGGCAGCTTCCCAGGGGTAGAGGGAAGGGATGAGAGTCCGGGCATATTTGGAAGGTGAGGGGTTGAGGAGGAGCTAGTGAACTTCCCTCACTTTCAGTGGGGACCCTGAGAGTTTACCTCCTAAGAGTAAGGGTGACCCATCAGTAGACCCTCACAGTGACCCCTCAGATTCAAACCTTCTCAAGCCCTGACATTCAAATCACAGATGTAATCACAGATGGTTTGTGCCCAGGTGCCTTGCAGAAAAAAAATGTCATTCATCTCTGTTGCTGTTGCTGCTGTTAAGTCACTTCAGTTGTGTCCGACTCTGTGCAACCCCACAGACGGCAGCACACCAGGCTCCCCCGTCCCTGGGATCCTCCAGGCAAGA
>NW_011475409.1:2047-3149 GCF_000754665.1 Bison bison bison
TCCAAACAGGGACTTCCCTGGTGGTCCAGTGGCTAAGGTACCACACTTCCAGAGTGAGAGTTCGACCCCTGGTCAGGGAAGTTCCCACATGCTGCTCAGCATGGCCAAAAAAAATTTTTTTAATCCAAACAAAAATGTGGGACCTTTACAAAATGACTATTCATCTAGAAGAATAAACAGTGGTTTTTTTTTTCCTAATTTTAATTAAAGGAAATACTAGGAAAGAAAATCAAGGAGGGATGTGTAACCCTTCCAGATTGTAATCTGTTCCAAAGCTAAGACAATTAAGACACCCTACACCAAAACTAGTGTTAGACAAAGAACTCTTTAATGAAAGGATAGAAAATGAAAAGAACACAGAATTAGTCAGGAAAACTCTAGAAGAGAGTAACTTTTAAGTTTATAAGAAAGCAAAGTCACAAAGCAGCCAAAAGATTTGATCTCATAAAAATATAAACTTTTCTATCGAAAAGTTGCAGACCACAAACTTGGAAGGACATTTTGCAGCAAATATGATATATAAAGAGTTGATACATTTATTATACAATGAACTTATATAAAGTGGTTAAAAATACTGACATCCCAATCTATGAACAAAGGACAAGAACATTTAACAATCAAATGTACAAACCATGAAAGAAAAGGATCAATAAAGCTGAATTAATTTACATTAAAAATGAAATTATAGAAGATGCCATAAGTAAACCGAAAAGATAAGCCACAAACCTGGAGATAATGCTAGCAGCACATCTAACTGACAAAGAATTACCATCCATTATTTATAAAATTTAAAAGAGAAAAAAATGAGCAAATACATAAACAAGCAAGTCACAGAAGATAAAATCAAAATGGCCTTTCTTGAAACTCACAAATAATCAGGACAATTAGAAATTAAAGTCTTAATAACAGATTTTGCACATGCGTGCATGCTAAGTCGCTTCAGTTATGTCCAACTCTTTGCAACCCCATGGACTGTAGCCCACCAGGCTCCTCTGTCCAGGGGATTCTCCAGGCAAAAATACTAGAGTGTGTTGCCATGCCCTCCTCCAGGGGATCTTCCCGACCCAGGGATCGAACCCACGTCACCTGTGTCTCCTGCATT
>NW_011475409.1:3249-3600 GCF_000754665.1 Bison bison bison
CCCTTGGACTGCAAGGAGATCCAGCCAGTCCATCCTAAAGGAGATCAGTCCTGGGTGTTCTTTGGAAGGACTGATGCTAAAGCTGAAACTCCAATACTTTGGCCACCTCATGCGAAGAGTTGACTCATTGGAAAAGACCCTGATGCTGGGAGGGATTGGGAGCAGGAGGAGAAGGGGACAACAGAGGATGAGATGGCTGGATGGCATCACTGACTCGATGGACATGAGTTTGAGCGAACTCTGAGAGTTGGTAATGGACAGGGAGGCCTGGCGTGCTGCAATTCATGGGGTCGAAAAGTGTCGGACACGACTGAGTGACTGAACTGAACTGAACTGAATGTCTAAGGAATG
>NW_011475409.1:3964-4645 GCF_000754665.1 Bison bison bison
GTACTGGAGTGGGGTGCCACTGCCTTCTCCGTCATTCATCTCTAAAGGAAGATATAATCATCCTAGGCCTCACCTCCTGGAGAAGGAAATGGCAACCCACTCCAATATTCTTGCCTGGAGAATCCTGTGGACAGAGGAGCCTTGAGGGCTGCAGTCCATGGGATCACACAGAGTCGGACACAACTGAAGCAAGTTGGCATGCATGCATGCATTGGAGAGGAAACGGCAACCCACTTGAGTATTCTTGCCTGGAGAATCCCAGGGACAAAGGAGCTTGGTGGGCTGCCATCTATGGGATCACACAGAGTCGGACACAACTGAAGCGACGCAGCAGCGGCGGCGGCCTCATCTATTTGCTGCAAATATTTAGCAGATACAATGTCTGAAGAACAACAAAAAATAACTGAGCACATGAGGAGAAAATAGGTAAGTAGATGGGTACATGTATATAAATAAGTAACACTAATGGTCCATTGCCGACAAAGTTCTGTCTAGTCAAAGCTATGGTTTTTCCAGTAGCCATGTATAGATGTGAGAGTTGAACCATAAAGAAGGCTGAGTGCCAAACAATTGATGCTTTTGAACTGTGGTGTTGAAGAAGACTCTTGAGACTCCCTTGGACTGCAAGGAGATCCAACCAGTCCATCCTAAAGAAAATCAGTCCTGAATATTCATTGGAAG
>NW_011475409.1:4745-10761 GCF_000754665.1 Bison bison bison
CGACAGATTGAAGGCAGGAGGAGAAGGGGACGACAGAGGATGAGATGGTGGGATGGCATCACCGACTCGATGGACATGAGTTTGAGCAAGCTCTGGGAGTTGGTGATGGACAGGGAAGCCTGGAGTGCTGCAGTCCATGGGGTTGCAAAGAGTTGGACACGACTGAGTGACTGAACTGAACTGAATGTTCAGTTGTGTTTCAACTGAACAATTGAAATACACAGAATTAAATTAATACACAGAATTAATACACAATTAATACACAGAATTAAAATACATACTCTGACATATAAGTTGGGAAAGAGGTAAAAAGAATTAACATGGGACTTTTCTGGTGGTCCAACAGTTAAGAATCTGCCTGCCAATGCAGGGGACACAAGTTCAATCCCTTATCTGGGAAGATTGCATATGCCACAGAGCAACTAAGCCCGTGGGCTGCAACTACTGAGCCCACACTCTAGAGCCTGTGCTCCAGAACTACCAAAGCCTGTGTGCTCTAGAGCCTGTGCTCTGCAACGAGAGAAACCACTACAATAAGAAGCCCACGTACCTCAACAAAGAATAGCCCCCACTCGCTGCAACTAGAGAAAGCTGCACCCAGCAATGAAGACCCAGCACAACCAAAAATAAATAAATTTTTTTTAAAAAACACAACTCTAAATTTTTTTTAAAAGAGTTAATGTCTTAAGCTCTTTAAATTGTCAAGGGAGAGGGTATGAGTCTTAATTAAATTAAAAAAAAAAAAAACTTTTGTGAGTCAGGGATTCAAGATTAGAGTAACCATTAAAACAAAAATTTTAAAAGTGTAACTTCCAAGCTAAATAAAAATATAAGTCAGTCCATAAGAAGGCAAGAAAGATAGACAATGATAACAGAAGGGACAAATTGAAGGTCCTTGGAAAATAAATGCAAACCCAAATATATTTAAAATTTTTCATTAAATGGAAATAGATTAAACATTCCAATTAAAAGAAAAAGATGATCAGACTGTACTTTTTAAAAATTAGTCTCTAGACTTACAAGACATCTTTAGCATTACATAAAGGTTTAAAATAAAAAGGACAGAAAAAATATATTGTGAAAACAGCCAAAAGAAGCCAGTGTAGCTATATTAATTTTAAAGAAAATAGATTTCGGGCAAAAAGCATTTACTAGAGATAATTTCATCGTGATAAAAAAGTTTATCATCCTATCACTAGGAAGATATAACAATTCTATATCGGTAATCACCTAATAACCTCTCCTCAAAGTACAGGGAGAAAATGACAGAAGTTCAAGGAGTAATAGACAAATCACTGTAATAGTGGGCTATTATAACATCCCTCTCTCAGTAATGATAGGGAAGCAGAGAAAAAATTAGTAGGACTATAGAAGATTTGAACAACATCAAACACCCAGGAATAAGTCTAACCAAAGACATGAAAGACTCCTATGTAGGTTATAGTTTATAAAGTGTGATTGAAAAACTTAAAAGAAGACAAATAAAGGGAAAAATACACCATAGTTATGACTGGGAATATGCAACCTCATAAAGGCACTAATTTTCTTCAAAATAGTCTACAGATTCAATGCAATCAAATTCAAATTTTTAAGGGCTTTTTTTGTTTGTTTATTTGTGGAACTTGACAAACTGATCATAAAATTTACATGAGAATTCCAAGGATCTAGAATAGTCAAGGCAAACAAACTTGAAGGAGAAGAACAAGGTATGAGAAATTCCTTTAAAGACTTTAACTGAAATATAGTTGATTTACAATATTGTGCTTGACAAATTATATTCTATTATCTGTTATTATAAGATATTGGGTATAATTCCCTGTGGTATAAATACTTGTTGCTTATCTATTTTATATATAGTAATTTGTATCTGTTAATCCCATACTTCTAATTTGTCCCTCCCTGCATCCCTCTCTTCTTTCATATCCATGAGTTTATTTTCTGTGTCTGTGACTCTAAAGACTTTTAAGATTTACCATGAAGCTATAGTAAGTAGACAAGTGCGATATTAGCATAAAATAGCCCAGAAAGAGTCCCAGCATATTTGGACCTTAGCAGACAGGTGGGCAGTGGGGAAAGAACAGTCTTTTCAATAAATAATATGTGACAACTGGATAAACATGTGGAAAAAAAATTCTTGACCCATACTTTACATCAGACACACAGAATATAGATCTAAATGTGAAAGGCAGTCCTGAATATTCATTGGAAGGACTGATGCTGAAACTCTAATACTTTGGCCACCTGATGTAAAGAACTGACTCATTGGAAAAGATCCTGATGCTGGGAAAGATTGAAGGCAGGAGGAGAAGGAGATGACAGAGGATGAGCTGGTTGGATGGCATCACCAACTTGAAGGACATGAGTTTGGGCAGACTCCAGGGGATAGTGAAGGACAGGGAAGCCTGGCGTGCTGCAGTCCATGGGGTGGCAAAGAGTCGGACACGACAGAGCAACCAAACTGTGAAAGGCAAAACAATAAAGCTTCTACAGAAATAGTATTCTAGAATATCCTCATAATGTAGGGTAGGAGAAGATGATTTAAACAGGACACAAAAAGCATAAACCATAAAGAAAGAGACTGATAAACAAGAATATTAAATTTAGGATCTTAGGAATAATTTAACACTATCAAAAGATGTGATTAAGAAGCTGAAAAGGCAAGTCATAGAATGGGAGAAAATATTACAAAATATGTCAATGGGTGATTTCGTACAAATCAATAAGACAAACAGTCCAGTGGAAAAATGTACAAGACTTCAACAGGTACCTCACAAAAGTAGGTACCCAACTAACCAAGAAACATAAAAATATTCTCAACATCAGCAGTGATCAGAGAAGTGTACATTAAAACATCAAGATACTACTATACAGTCAACACACACTGGTGTTATCAAACAGTAGCAAGTACTGGTAATGATGTGGAGGAATGGGGACTTCATACTGCATGGGAGGAAATGTAACTTGTAATTGACAAACAATTTGGCATTATCAACTAATGGATAACCCATGACCCAGTTTTTCCACTCCTTGGTATATATACAATGGAAATGTACATACTTGTACAGAGTAGTAATATGTAGAAGATTATTAATAGTAGCATTATTCCCAAGAACCCCAAAGTGGAAATAATCCAGATATCCAGCAGCAGTAGAGCAAGTATATACACTGTAGTATATATAGTATACAATGAGATATCATAAAGCAAGGAAGATGGGCAAACTATACCACACAAAACAAGAGTAAAACTCATAAATATAATGCCAAATAAAAAGAAGATACACACAAAGGGATATGTAGAGTATGATTCCATTTAAACATTGAAAACAAGCAAAACTATAGTGTTCAAAGATACATGCTATACAGATGGCCAACAGACACATGAAAAGATGCTCAATGTTGCTAATTATTAGAGAAATGCAAATCAAAACTACAATGGGGTATCACCTCACACCAGTCAGAATGGCCATCATCAAAAAATGTACAAACAATAAATGCTGGAGAGGGTGTAGAGAAAGGGGAACTCTCAACTCTCCTACACTGTTAATGCGGATGTAAATTGGTGCAGCTACTATGGAGAACAGTATGGAGTTTCCTTAAAAAAGCTAAGAGTGGAGTTACCATATGATCCAGCAATTCCACTCCTGGGCATATATTCAGAAAAGACAAAACTCTAATTCTAAAAGGTGCATGCACCCCAATCTTCATAGCAGCACTATTTACAATAGCCAAGATATGGAAACAACCTAAATGTCCATCAACAGAGGAACAGATAAGGAAGATGTGGTCCATATATACAATATAATATTACTCAGCCATAAAAAGGAGCAAAATCGGGTCATCTGTAGAGACACAGATGGACCTAGAATGCGTCATACAGAGTGAAGTAAGTGAGAGAAAAACAAGTATTGTATATTAACGCATATATATGGAATCTAGAAAACAGGTATATATAACTTTATTTGCAAAGGAGCAATAGAGACACAGACATAGAGACCAAATATATGGATACCAAGGTGGGTGAGGGGGTAGGATGAATTGGGATATTGGGATTGACACATATACACTATTGACACCATATATAAAATAGACAACTGATGGGAACATACTGTATAGCACAGGGAACTCTACTTAATGCACTGTGATGTCCTAATTCATTTTGCTATACAGTAGAAGGTAACAACATCATAAAGCAATTACACTGCAATAAAAATTAATAAAAAAGCATTTAAAAAAATACCCCATTTACATCAATGGACACATCATCCAGACAGAAATTCAATAAGGAAACACAGGCCTTAAATGCTGCATTGGACCAAATCGACTGAATTGATATTACAGAGCATTCCATCCAAAAGAGCAGAATACACATTCTTCAAGTGCACACGGAACATTCTCCAGGACAGATCATATTCTGGGCCATAAAGCAAGTCTCAGTAAATTGAAGAAAATTTATATCACATGAAACATCTTTTCTAACCACAATGCTATGAGATTAGAAATCAACTAGAAAGAAAAACCTCTAAAAAACACAAATACGTGGAGGCTAAACAATATGCTACTAAACAACCAATGGATCACTGAAGAAATGAAAGAGGAAATCAAAAAATACCTAGAAACAAATGAAAATGTGACAATCCAAAACCTATGGGGTGCAGCAAAAGCAGTTCTAAGATGTAATCTTACAGTGATATAAGCTAATCTCAGAAAACAAGAAAAATCTCAAATAAACAACCTAATCTTACACCTAAAGCAACTAGACAAACAACAAACTAAACCCAAAGGTAGCAGAAGGAAAGAAATCATAAAGATCAGAGTGGAAATAAATAGAGAAGAAAACAATAGAAAATATCAATGAAATCAAAAGCTGGTTCTTTGGACAGATAAGCAAAACTGTTAAACCTTTAGCCAAACTCATCACAAAAAAAGGAGAGGGCCCAAATCAATAAAATTAGAAATGAAAATAGTTACAACCGACACCACAGAAATACAAAGGACCAATAAAAGAGTACTGTAAGCAACTATGCCAATAAAATAAAAAACCTAGAAGAAATGGACAAATTCTTAAAAAGGTACAATCTCCCAAGACTGAACCAGGAAGAAATAGAAAATGTAAACAGACCAATTACAAGTACTGAAATTTGAAGCTATGATTTCAAAACTCCCAACAAACAAAAGTCCAGCACCAGATGGCATCATAGGCAAATTCTGTCAAACATTTAGAGAAGAGTTAATACCTATTCTGAAACTATTAGATAAAATTGCAGAGGAAGGAACACCTCCACACTCATTCTATAAGGCCACCCTGATAGCAAAACCAAAGATACCACGAAAAAAAAAAGGAAAATTACAAGCCAGTATCACTGATGATACAATATAGGTGCAAAAAATCCTCAACAAAATACTAGCAAACTGAATCCAACAGCACATTAAAGGATCATACACCATGATCAAGTAGAATTTATCCCAGGGATGCAAGGATTTTTCAATATCCACAAATTAATCAGTGATACACTACACTAACAAACTGAAGAATAAAATCATATGACTATCTCAATAGATGCAGAAAAATCTTTTGATAAAATTCAACATACGTTTGTGATTTTTTAAAAAAAAAAATCTCTCCAGAAAATGGGCATACAGGGAACATACGTCAACATAATAAAAGCCATTATGACAAACCCACAGCTAATATCATATTCAATGATGAAAAGCTGAAAGCATTCCCTTTAAGATCATGAACAGGCTTCCGGTTCAAGATGGCAGAGTAGAAGGACATGTGCCCATCTCCTTCTGCGAGAGCACCAAAATTGCAATTAGCTATTGAACAACCATCGACAAGAAGACGCTGGAATCTACCAAAAAAAAAAGATACTCCACATCCAAAGACAAAGAAGAAGCTGCAGCAAGACAGTAGGAGGGGCACAATCATGATAAAATCAAACCCCATACCTGCCAGGTGGGTGACCCACAGGCTGGAGAACAGTAATACCAAAGAAGTTCTCCCACTGTTGTAAAG
>NW_011475409.1:10861-12415 GCF_000754665.1 Bison bison bison
AGACTGAACCAAAACTACCTGCCAGTGTTGGAGGGCCTCCTGTGGAGGCGTGGGTCAGCAGGGGCTCACCACAGGGACAGGAGCACTGGAAGGTCCCCCTTGGTATAAACCCTCCTGAAGTTCACCATTAACCCTACCATAGAGCCTGTAGGCCCCCGGGCTGAGTTGCCTCAGGCCAAACAACTACTTGGGGGGAGTGCAACACCACCCATCAGCAGGTAATTGCATTACAGCTTTACTGAGCAAGGCCTTGTTTTACCCATCAATCCCTCCCATCAAGAAGCTTATACAAGCCTCTTTGCCTCATCAATCAGAGGGCAGACAGAAGAAGCAAGAAGAAGCACAGCCCCACAGCAGCTAAAACAAAAACCATATTACAGAAAGTTAATCATGCTGAAAAAGCAGAAAGGTATGTCCCAGATGAAGGGACAAGATAAAACCCCAGAAAAACAGATATGTGAAGTGGAGACAGGCAACATTCCAGAGAAAGAATTCAGAATAATGATAGTGAAGATGATCCAGGATCTCAGGAAAAGAATGGAGGCAAACACTGAGAAGATGCAAGAAATGTTGACCAAAGATCTATAAGAACTAAAGAACTAACAGATGAATAATACACTAGAAGGAATCAATAGCAGAATAACTGAGGCAGAAGAATGGATAAAAGACCTGGAGGACAGAGTCGTGGAAATCACTGCCACAGAACAGAACACAGAAAAAAGAGTGAAAAGAAATGAATACAGCCTAAGAGACCTCTGGGACAACATTAAATGCACCAACATTCATATTATAGGAGTCCCAGAAGGAGAAAAGAGAGAGAAAGGACCTGAGAAAATACTTGAAAAGATAATAACTGAAAACTTCCCAAACATAGTAAAGGAAATAGTCAACCAAGTCCAGGAAGCACAGAGAGTCCCAGGCAGGATAAACCCAAGGAGGAACACAGCAAGACACACAGTAATCAAACTAAACAAACAAAAAGACACAGATAAAATATTAAAAGCAACAAGGAAAAAACAACAAATAACATACAAGGGAACTCCCATCAGGCTATCAGCTGATTTCTCAACAGAAACTCTGCAAGCCAGAAGGGAATGGCATGATATATTTAAAGTGATGAAAGGGAAGAGCCTACAACCAAGAATACTCTACCCAACAAGATTCTCCTTCAGATTTAATGGAGAAATCAAAAGCTTTTCAGACAAGCAAAAGTTAAGAGAATTCAGCACCACCAAACCGGCTTTACAACAAATGCTAAAGGAACTTCTCTAGGCAGGAAACACAAGAGAAGGAAAAGACCCACAGAAAGTAAACCCAAAACAATCAAGAAAATGGTAATAGGATCACACACATCAATAATTATCTTAAATGCAAATGGATTAAATGCACCAACCAAAAGACACAGACTGGCTGGGTGGATTAAAACATGTGCATTATGAACTTCCACTTACCACATCACTCTGCCTGACCACCACCCCCCACCAAATTGTATGTAATTATTTTATATTGTTAAGTTAATCCTGTTCCCATTATGACTCACAATTGTAATTATCT
>NW_011475409.1:12847-14079 GCF_000754665.1 Bison bison bison
ATCTAGTTTGTTTCACTTTTTCTATGTCATATTCAGTGCTCCCATTTCATTTAGTTTATGTTCTCCAATTTCTCCATCTCTTTTTTAAATGTTCTTTCTCAAGTCTTTTTATCAAGTGTAGTAGAAAAGCTTTTGTATACATATAAATATGTATAATACATATATTTTAGAAAACCTATGAATTTTTGCCTAACTAAAAAATTATGACATTTTGATTCCACTTATTTGACTCAGTATGAATAGAATGCTGCTGCTGCTGCTAAGTCGCTTCAGTCGTGTCCGACTCTGTGCGACCCCATAGACGGCAGCACACCAGGCTCCCCTGTCCCTGGGATTCTCCAGGCAAGAACACTGGAGTGGGTTGCCATTTCCTTCTCCAATGCATGAAAGTGAAAAGTGAAAGTGAAGTCACTCAGTTGTGTCCGACTCTTATCGACCCCATGGATTACAGCCTACCAGGCTCCTCCGTCCATGGGATTTTCCAGGCAAGAGTACTGGAGTGGGGTGCCATTGCCTTCTCCAGCATAGAATGCTAGATATCTAATTAAAAAATAAATATGCAACAAGCAACAAAGGTTTACTATATAGGATAGGGAACTATAATCATTATCTTGTAATAACCTACAATGGAAAATAATTTCAAAAATAATATATGTGTATTTGTATAACTGAATCACCTTGCTGTGCACCTGAAACATTGTATGTCAACTACATTTCAATATATTGAAAAGATCAGAAATAAGACAAGGATATCCACTCTCACCACTTTCATTCAACATAGTTTTGGAAGTCCTGGCCATTGCAGTCAAAGAAGAAAGAGAAAAGGAATCCAAATTGGGCAAGAAGTAAATTTGTCACTGTTTGCAGAAGACATGATACTATGCATAGAAAATCCTAAAGATGCTACCAGAAAAATACTAGAGCTCAATGAGTTCAGTAAAGGTGCAGGATACAAAATTAATACAAAGAAATCTATTGCACTAACAACAAAAGATCAGAAAGAGAAATTAAGGAAACAATCCCACTTACCATCTCATAAAAAGAATAAAATACATAGGAAAAAAAACCTACCTAAGGAGACAAAAACCTATACTTCAAGAACTATAACATGCTGATGAAAGAAATCAAAGATGACACAAACTCATGTACACACTGCTATATTTAAAATGGATAACCAACAAGGACCTACTGTATAGCACAGGGAACTCTGCTCACTGTTATGTGGCAGCCTG
>NW_011475409.1:14233-16571 GCF_000754665.1 Bison bison bison
GATATACCATGTTCTTAAATTGAAGGATCAATATTATCAAAATGTCTATACCACCCAAGGCAATCTACAGATTCAATACAATCCCTAAAGAATTACCAATGGCATTTTTCACAGAACTAGATCAAAAACAGTTTAAATCTGTATGGAAACACAAAAAACTTTAAATAGCCAAAGCAATCCTGAGGAAAAAAATGGAGCTGGAGGATTCAGGCTCCCTGACTTAACACTATACTACAAATCTACAGTAATCAAAGTAGTATGATACTGGCAGAAAAACAGACATATTGATCAATAGAACAGGACAGAAAGCCTAGAAATACATCCAAGCATCTATGTAGGGTCAATTAATCTACGTCAAAAGAGGCAAGAATATACAATGGAGGAAAGACAACAGAGAAAAGTCTCTTCAGTAAGTGGTGCTGGGGAAACTGGTAAATGTAAAAGCTACATGTAAAAAATGAAAATAGATCATTAGAACACCACACAGAAAAATAAAAATGGGTTAAATACCTAAATGTTAAGACCAGATACTGTAAAACCCCTAGAGGAAAACATAGGCAGAACACTCTTTGACATGAATCACAGCAATATCTTTTTGAATTCATCTCCTAGAGTAGTGGAAATAAAAACAAAAACAAACAAATGGGACCTAATTAAATTTAAAAGCTTTTGCACAGCAAAGGAAACCATAAACAAAAAGACAAGCTACAGAATGGGAGAAAGTGTTTGCAAACAACGCAACCAACCAGGGATTAATCTCCAAAACATACAAACAGCTCATACAGCTCAATATCAAGCAAACAAAAAACCCAAATCAAAAAATGGGCAGAATATCTAAATAGACACTTCTCCAAAGAAGATATACAGATGGATACAGATGGCCAAAAGACACATGAAAGGATGCTCAACATTGCTAGTTATTAGAGAAATCAAAATCAAAACTACAAGGTGTCACCAAATTTCTACTTTAAGAGATAATTCGGAGATTCAAGTCGCCCAAAAGCCTACAGAGTAATAAAGGACCTTCCTTCACCACCAAGGTGACCCACAAGGTTTCTGCAGCTCTGGGTATTAACCACTGCTTCTACTCTTCCTGGAGGCCCCAGCCGTCAGGCAAGGTAGAAAAGCAAATCTAAAAACAACACTCGCTAAACTGTGCTAAGAGACTTCAGAAACCTGGGTCTCCCTCCTGCCTGTAGCCTTTCTATGGACTAGAATGGCCCTAAAGGGAATTTTAAAACATAGCCCATTTGAAATGATCTATGGGAAACCTCTTTTTAACTTCAGATCTCTTATTCCATGAGGAAATCCATAAACTGGTTTCCCCAGTTGTTAACTTGAGCCAGGTTCAAAAGACCATCCAAGAATACAGAAACAAAGTGCTGCCCACCCCCACAAGAGAGAAGGTCAAGGCCTCAGTCCAGTCAGGGGACTTTGTCCTACTAAAAACTTAAGGGAAGAGTCACGTGAGTACCAGCTACAACCAAAATGAAGGGACCATATCAAATGTTACTAAGTGCCCCAACTGCTGACAAGCTACAGAGAGTTACTAGTTGGGTACATCTGTCTAGAATAAAACCTGTATCTTTTAAGCCCTAACAGGAACCAGAGACGGCCTACTCTTGCGAGCCAGTGGAAGACCTCAGATACCTGTTCAAGAGAACAGGTAAGTGACTTCACATGGCTGTGGTAGGTTGGCCTAGTAATCTTTGTGTTTCTATCATGCTCTTACTCTGCAGCTTTTCAGAAAGCCCTCGCCCTGGTAAATATCTTCTTTATCCTTACTGGGTCTGAGACAAAAATATAGTAATATGATGTCAAAAGCTATGATACTCCTAGTAGGACTTCTGACAATGTCATGGCTCAGACAAAATGGGAAAATAATGCTTTAGTCAACATCTGAAGTAGTCTCCCTAGGAGAAAAACTAGTTAAATGTTGTGTCTGCCATAAATATCCTGGCTTACAACAATTGTTACAGGTACAAATAGGTACACACAACAGAGTATTATCAATTCAAACATGGTGGGGCTTCCCTGGTAGCTCAGTAGTAAAGAATCCACTTGTCAATGCAGGAGACATGGGTTCGCTCCCTGATCCAGGTAGATCCCACATGCTGCAGGGCAACTAAGCCCACGTGCCTAAACTACTGAGCCTGTGCTCTACAGCCTAGGAGTCGCAACTCCTGAAGCCCACATGCCCCAAATACTGAAGTTTTCACACCCTAGAGCTAGTGTTCCACCACAAGAGAAGTCACCATGATGAGAAGCCAGCACACTGCAATACAGAAAAGCCCAGGCAGCAACAAAGACCCAGCACAGAATAAGATTAAAACACACA
>NW_011475410.1:0-500 GCF_000754665.1 Bison bison bison
ATGGGTCTGTTAAGATTTACTATTTCTTCCTGGTTCAGTTTTGGAAAGTTGTACTTTTCTAAGAATTTATCCATTTCTTCCAAGTTGTCCATTTTATTGGCATATAATTGCTGATAGTAGTCTCTTATGATCCTTTGCATTTCTGTGTTGTCTGTTGTGATCTCTCCATTTTCATTTCTAATTTTATTGATTTGATTTTTCTCCCTTTGTTTCTTAATGAGTCTGGCTAATGGTTTGTCAATTTTATTTATCCTCTCAAAGAACCAGCTTTAGGCTTTGATTTTTGCTATGGTCTCTTTTGTTTCTTTTGCATTTATTTCTGCCCTAATTTTTAAGATTTCTTTCCTTCTACTAACCCTGGGGTTCTTCATTTCTTCCTTTTCTAGTTGTCTTTAGGTGTAGAGTTAGGTTATTTATTTGACTTTTTTCTTGTTTCTTGAGGTTATACCTGTATTGCGTATGAACCTTCCCCTTAGCACTGCTTTTACAGTGTCCCACTA
>NW_011475411.1:0-675 GCF_000754665.1 Bison bison bison
GATGCAAAGAGCTGACTCATTGGAAAAGACCCTGATGCTGGGAAAGATTGAAGGCAAAAGAAGAGGGTGGCAGAGGATGAAATGGTTAGATAGCATCACCAACTCAATGGACATGAATTGAGCAAACTCTGGGAGACAGTGGAGGACAGAGGAGCCTGGTGTATAGCCTATGGGGTTGCAAAGAGTTGGACATAGTGACTGAAAAACAACAGCAACAGATAATAGCTACCCTAGATAGTGCTTACCGTGTGACTGTCCCTCATGAAAGAACTTGATATCTATTAAACACATTGATTCGTTACACTAAAGCCATGAGGAATCAAGCTGGAAATGGAGGTGAAGCTCCTGGCCTGAGGTCTCCCATCTGATAAGCTGAAGAGCAAGATTCAAACCTCTGTGCTGAGGCTCCAGAGTCTGTGCCTTTAACCAAAACCAGATGCCTTCAAGCAGACGTGTTTTAAAGTAGAAAGCCATATGTGATGACTGTTTAAGCTAAAGCTTTAGGTTTCCAGTTTTCGTGAACTTCTTCTTTTTCTTGGGGTGGATGTTGGGGCTGGAGGCGCTAGATCATTGTACTATGGCCTTGAGGTAGTTGGTGGAGAAGCCTTTCCATCCTCTGGTCTCTATTTATTCTGCTTGATGGGGAATGAAATGGGGGACACATGGAGGAGGGGT
>NW_011475412.1:0-583 GCF_000754665.1 Bison bison bison
TTACCTTCCTTTGTGGGCATCTTTGTAAATGGATATAACACACAGGAATGCTCTCCTCCCTTCTCATTTTAACATAATCTTCTCCTCTTCTTTTCACCAAGGTGAGTCAGCATGGCCATAGGTTCTCCTTTTGCTGTGATCATTCTAGGGGTTCTGCGCTCCTTTTCCCTCTCCTGTGGTTGCCCCTGCAGGTCCCTGCATGGCTCAGACAGAGCACCCTCGGTGGGGCAGGTTCTCCAGGGCAGACACAGCCCAGATGGAGATGCCAGCAGGGGCCCCCACCTGCTCCCTTCCAACATCTCTAATGCTCTGGAAAATGGAAAATCAACTTTATGAATACCCACACAGCATTCCCCAGGATTAGGGTCTATCCTCATCCCTTCTTCTCAAGACATCCTCACCCCTCCTCCATGTGTCCCCCATTTCATTCCCCATCAAGCAGAATAAATAGAGACCAGAGGATGGAAAGGCTTCTCCACCAACTACCTCAAGGCCATAGTACAATGATCTAGCACCTCCAGCCCCAACATCCACCCCAAGAAAAAGAAGAAGTTCACGAAAACTGGAAACCTAAAGCTTTAGC
>NW_011475413.1:0-678 GCF_000754665.1 Bison bison bison
TAAGAACTATACAAAAAGTTTTACATGACCCAGATAATCATGATAGTGTGATCACTTACACTCACATAGAGACAGACATCCTGGAATGTGAAGTCAAGTGGGCCTTAGAAAGCATCACTACGAACACAGCCAGTGGAGGTGATGGAATTCTAGTGAAGCTATTTCAAATCCTAAAAGATGATGCTGTGAAAATGCTGCACTCAATATGCCAGCAAATTTGGAAAACTCAGCAACGGCCACAGGACTGGAAAATATCTGTTTTCATTCCAGTTCCAAAGAAAGGCAATGCCGAAGAAAGCTCAAACTACCACACAATTGCAGTTATCTCGGACACTAGTAAAGTAATGCTCAAAATTCTCCAAGCCAGGCTTCAGCAATATGTGAACTGTGAACTTCCAGATGTTCAAGCTAGATTTAGAAAAGGCAGAGGAACCAGAGACCAAATTGCTAACATCCGCTGGATCATGGAAAAAACAAGAGAGTTCCAGAAACATCTATTTCTGCTTTATTGACTATGCCAAAGCCTTTGACTGTGTGGATCACAATAAACTGGAAAATTCTGAAAGAGATGGGAATACCAGAATACCTGACCTGCCTGTTGAGAAATCTGTATGCAGGTCAGGAAGCAACAGTTAGAACTGGACATGGAACAACAGACTGGTTCCAAATAGGAAAGGG
>NW_011475414.1:0-752 GCF_000754665.1 Bison bison bison
AAATTATGCCACTGGTAGCCACAGGGATAGATCTAAAAGGATCATACCCTAGAGGACCCTAAAGGAACTAAGCCACACTAAGGAAAGCAATAACACAAGATGTCCCTTCTAGGCAAAATTTAAAAAGTGAAACAAAAGAATTTACAATCTGAAGACTGAGAATTCATATTCAAACCAAGAGTTCAAGAAAAAAGTGAAGGGCCTGGGATGAAGCAGGTTGGGACTAATATAGACACAGAAATCTATAATAATCCACAAGGATTATCAGCTTCCTTCCTTTTTCCCTTCCACACACACACACACACAGAAATCTCTATCTCTCACCTATACACAGAAACATGCATCTCTAAGAGATACTCCACAGACTGTTTTCCTCCTTCCTTCCTCATATACACAGAACACTGTATGTGAGATAGATAACCCACAAGGACCCAATGCTCAGCACGTTGCTCGACCTTATACAATAAACTCTGTGGCTGCTGCTGCCGCTGCTAAATAGCTTCAGTCGTGTCCAACTCTGTGCGACCCCATAGACGGCAGCCCACCAAGCTCACCGTTCCTGGGATTCTCTAAGCAAGAACACTGGAGAGGGTTGCCACTTCCTTCTTCAATGGATGAAAGTGAAAAGTGAAAGTGAAGTCAGTTCCTAGGCAGGTTGATAAGGAGTCTAGGGGTCCCTAAGGAGAGAGGGGTCTGGAATTCTCAAGGAGGAAGAAAGGACAAACTTTTTTTCTTTCTCCACATTCCTTAGG
>NW_011475415.1:0-553 GCF_000754665.1 Bison bison bison
TTTTTCTGGAACTCTCTTGCTTTTTCCATGATCCAGCGGATGTTGGCAATTTGATTTCTGGTTCCTCTGCCTTTTCTAAAACCAGTTTGAACATCCGGAAGTTCATGGTTCATGTATTGCTGAAGCCTGGCTTGGAGAATTTGAGCATTACTTTACTAGTGTGTGAGATTAGTGCAATTGTGCAGTAGTTTGAGCATTCTTTGGCATTGCCTTTCTTTGGGATTGGAATGAAAACTGACCTTTTCCAGGCCTGTGGTCACTGCTGAGTTTTCCAAATTTGCTGGCATATTGAATGCAGCACATTTACAGCATCATCTTCCAGGATTTGAAATAGCTCAACTGGAATTCCATCACCTCCACTAGCTTTGTTCGTAGTGATGCTTTCTAAGGCCCACTTGACTTCACATTCCAGGATATCTGGCTCTAGGTGAGTGATCACACCATTGTGATTATCTGGGTCATGAAGATTTTTGTATAGTTCTTCTGTGTATTCTTGCCACCTGTTCTTAATATCTTCTGCTTCTGTTAAGTCCATACCATTTCTGTCCTTTAT
>NW_011475416.1:0-637 GCF_000754665.1 Bison bison bison
GCAGATTCTAAATGGAGAGCATGCAGACCAAGGACCCTTCCCCTCTGCTGTTGGGAAGTAAGAAACCCTCCCCATCCCAGACATCATCTAGGGGAAGAGAGAAAAGAAGATGTGAAACGTCATGTATGAAACGAGATGCCAGTCCAGGTTCAATGCACGATGCTGGATGCTTGGGGCTGGTGCACTGGGACGACCCAGAGGGATGGTGTGGTGAGGAGGAGGGAGGAGGGTTCAGGATGGGGAACACATGTATACTAATTAAGAAAAAAAATAAATACATAAATAAATTTGTTATTTTTAACTTTAAAAAAAAAAAAGAAGAAGATGTCTCCTTAAATACAGGAAAACCAGTCTCAGCAGGGAGCTTCAATTAGAGTTGACAAGATAGTTATTACCATAAACCCGAGCTAACTAGGGGGACAAATTTTAAATGGGAGAGTCTGCGATTTTAAATGGGAGAGTCTGTGTTAACTTTGTGGAACATTCAATCCATGCAAACACCACTTGCTACTGCACAAGATGAAATCAGTTATAAAAATAGTGAATATTACATTTATGCATATTTGAATCCTATAGGACACATTTTCAAGCCCACTACAGAAAGAAAATACGTATATCTTTCCCTGTTTTTAGATGC
>NW_011475417.1:0-838 GCF_000754665.1 Bison bison bison
AAAACTGTGATTCTCTTCCAAGTACAAACACAGACTTTCAGTTTGTTTTGATGTTATTCTGAAACCACAGCCTCTCAAAGACACAACTTTATTAAGTGAGTTCTTTCATTTATTTTTTGTTTTTGGTGGGTGATGGCTTAGACTGTGCATTGACTATTTGCAGACAGTAGTGACATGTATACGGAGTATGGTTTTTTAATAACAAATCTATTAAGAAAGCAAATACTCAACTCTTATAATCATCTGCAGTCAAGAAGATGCAGAACTTTGGAAACAGAATATAACCATAATATAAAGAACTTACATGGAATAAGGAGAAGATGAGTCAAGAATATCCAATTTGGATTCTACTCTTCTTCCTGCAATTTGGGAAAATCTGTAAAACCCTGTTCATCTCAGTAATCCAGTAAAGGAAACATTTGATCATAAGAGTTATATGAATACATTCCTCAAAGGAGAGAGTCAGTTCAGTTCAGTTCAGTCGCTCAGTCGTGTCCAACTCTTTGTGACCCCATGAACCTCAGCATGCCAGACCTCCCTGTCCATCACCAATTGCCAGAGTCTACCCAAACCTATGTCCATTGAGTCAGTGATGCCATCCAACCATCCCATCCTCTGTCGTCCCCTTCTCCTCCTGCCCTCAATCTTGCCCAGCATCAGGGTCTTCTCAAATGAGTCAGCTTTTCACATCAGGTGACCAAAATATTGGACTTTCAGCTTCAACATCAGTCCTTCCAATGAACACCTAGGACTGATCTCCTTTAGAATGGACTGGTTGGATCTCCTTGCAGTCCAAGGGACTCAAGAGTCTTCTCCAACACCACAGTTCAAAAGCATC
>NW_011475418.1:0-1407 GCF_000754665.1 Bison bison bison
CATTTCTTGTTTTTTCTCAAGTTCTATAAGTAATGCATATTTATTCACAATAGAAAAATGTTCCAGTAACTGCAGATGAAAGAGAAATAATAAAGAGGAGGTGTGAGAAGGGAAAAAAGAACTCCTTTAGCACCTCTTAGATTTTCACTTCTCTCTCCCCCTTTCCTTCTTCTGAAAAATGTTAAGATTCATTGTCCTATATTGGGCACAAGTAGACAAAATGGAAACAAAAAGAAATGGCAGTGTTAATTTTACTTCTTCCGGACATCTCTATTTAGTGTTCAGAACAAAACCAATTGAATTACAAATAAAAATGCCATGGAAAAATGTAAATTTAGACCATAATGCCTTCTGATCTATACTCTAATCAGCTACTTCTGGTCACAATTTACTGTCCCCAGCCACAGAGATGCCACACACACACACACACACACACACACATACACACACACACACAAATGCATACACATGCATGCACACACCCACACATATTGTATGCACACATGCAAACTCATGTATACACATTCATGCATACACAAACATATACACGCAATGCTGTTTCCCACAGCAGGATCTTTGCTGATGACCCTGCTTCACTTCCCAGCCATAGATATCCTTGGTGTTCATCTTAGGGTGGCTAATTCCCACTCTTCCTTCCGCGGTTGCTTAAATGTAATTTTACTCAAGAATACATTCCCAGGGCTAGGCTCTATAAATACCTCCACCCTAAAAACAGTGATTTGATTTGAAATGGTTTGTTTACTGATTTATCTCCTCTGATAGACAGTGGGTACCTGAGGAGCAGTGCTCTTGTTTGCTTACCATTATATCCACAGGAGTTAACATAAAACTGGGCAAAAAGTAAATGCCTGATAAATGGTTACTGAGCTCAGCGAGATGGAATGCAATGCAGAAGTAGTTTTGGCACTAAGAACAATAATATCTTAGCTCCCAGGAGCAGGATGGTGGCAAGGGTTGATGTCTTCATTTAAGAGGACCAGTCTAATGAGTCATTCCTTATATCCTAAGTGTGAACATTATTCACCTATAATTATCTGCCTGCTATTATCAAAATACATTACCACTGATTTCAATGCTTTCCCCACCTTTTATTTTTCAACTGTTATACAGCTAACTTTTACCTGTGAATTATTCATAATACATTTTAAACGAGTATAAGATAATTGACCTTGTCTGTAAGAGGCATATAAAATCTCACCCTGTAATAATTAACTCTCAGACATGAGCCATTATTTAAGGGTAATGACTTTTCATCAGTTTGGCAATACATTATGGCTTCACAGGTCCATCCAATTCTATATTTCACATCTTCGCTTTTTAATTTTCCCCCAAGATGTAACACTTGCTTGTCCCAAAATGAACTTGGCGCATTTCCAATCACATCAG
>NW_011475419.1:0-830 GCF_000754665.1 Bison bison bison
ATCTTGATTCCAGTTTGTGTTTCTTCCAGTCCAGCATTTCTCATGATGTACTCTGCATATAAGTTAAATAAGCAGGGTGATAATATACAGCCTTAACAAACTCCTTTTCCTATTTGGAACCAGTCTGTTGTTCCATGTCCAGTTCTAACTCTTGCTTCCTGACCTGCATACAAATTTCTCAAGAGGCAGGTCAGGTGGTCTGGTGTTCCCATCTCTTTCAGAATTTTCCACAGTTTATTGTGATCCACACAGTCAAAGGCTTTGGCATAGTCAATAAATCAAAAATAGATGTTTTTCTGGAACTCTCTTGCTTTTTCGATGATCCAGCGGATGTTGGCAATTTGATCTCTGGTTCCTCTGCCTTTTCTAAAACCAGCTTGAACATCTGGAAGTTCACAGTTCACATATTGCTGAAGCCTGGCTTGAAGAATTTTGAGCATTACTTTACTAGCATGTTAGATGAGTGCAATTAAGTGGTAGTTTGAGCATTCTTTGGCATTGCCTTTCTTTGGGATTGGAATGAAAACTGACCTTTTCCAGTCCTGTGGCCACTGCTGAGTTTTCCAAATTTGCTGGCATAGTGAGTGCAGCATTTTCACAGCATCATCTTTCAGGATTTGAAATAGCTCAACTGGATTCCATCACCTCCACTAGCTTTCTAAGGCCCACTTGACTTCACATTCCAGGATGTCTGGCTCTAGGTGAGTGATCACACCATCGTGATTATCTGGGTCGTGAAGATCTTTTTTGTACAGTTCTTCTGTGTATTCTTGCCACCTCTTCTTAATATCTTCTGCTTCTGTTAGGTCCATACCATTTCTGTCCTTTAT
>NW_011475419.1:962-5589 GCF_000754665.1 Bison bison bison
ATGACCAGTGCATTTTCTTGGCAAAACTCTATTAGTCTTTGCCCTGCTTCATTCCATATTCCAAGGCCAAATTTGCCTGTTACTCCAGGTGTTTCCTGAGTTCCTACTTTTGCATTCCAGTTCCCTATAATGAAAAGGACATCTTTTTTGGGTGTTAGTTCTAAAAGGTCTTGTAGGTCTTCATAGAACCTAGAACAAATCTTCCAGAAGATTGGCAAGCACAGATAAAAAGAGAGATCCAGGCATTCAGGGAGAGAAAGATTTACTATGGGAAGAAAGACAGTGACTGGCTTTAGAGAGAAACCAGTGCTCTCCCTTTACAGCCAAACCTTCTTATACCCTATCAATGGGCTATTGTGCCCCGAAGGGAGGGGGTCTTAGTTTATCTTTAGCCCGAAGCTGGGGTCTTGTGTCACATAGTCGGAGGGAGTTTCACAGTTGGGTGGTCACATAGTCTTGAGAAACTGGCACCAGCAGGGAAAAACGGGACCTTGCCTTCAGGAAAAACGGGATACCACCAGAGCAGTGTGGCCACTGTGACTTCGTCTCTTGTTTGTCAGGTCACCACGATGGGCCATTTTTAAATAATACACTATGAGCCCCTTGTGGACCCTAACACAGAACATACATGTTCCAGAAAGTTCTCATGGCAAACATTCGCTGCCGACCCCGGGCCATAGGGCAGAAATTGAGGGCACTGAGGTAATGGCCTCGGCAGAGCCAGTTGGTTATTGCAAGGGCATATGTGAGTGCTAAGTGCTCAGTCCTGTCAGACTCTTTGACCCCATGGACTATAACCCATCAGGCTCCTCTGTCCGTGGAATTCTACAGGCAAGACTACTGGAGCGGGTTGCATGCTCTCCTCCAGGGAATCTTCCCGACCCCGGGATCGAACCCACATCGCTCATGTTTCCTGCACTGGCCACCTGGGAAGCCCCGTGTAGGTGATGTCACACGAGATCGGAAGAGTCTCTCTGCCTCACTGACTTCGCTTAGTATGAGCATCTCTAGGTCCATCCATGTTGCTGCACGTGGCACTAAGTAAAGTAAAAAAGTCACTCAGTCGTGCCCTACTCTTTGCAACCCCAAGAACTATACAGTCCGTGGAATTCTCCAGGCCAGAATACTGGAGTGGGTAGCCCTGCCCCTCGCCAAGGGATCTTCCCAACCCAGGGATCGAACCCAGATCTCCCGCATTGCAGGCGGATTCTCTTCTGAGCCACCAGAGAAGCACGTGGCATTGGTTCATTCCTTCTATGGCAGAGGAGTATTCTGTTGTATGTATGTACCACAGCTACACCCATTCCCCTGTCCATGGACATTAGGTTGCATCCATGTTCTGGCTATTGGAACTAGCGCTGCATGGAACACTGGGGTGCATGTATCTTTTCGAAATAGAGTTTTCTGCGACTTCTGAGTGACACTAAGGGAAACAAAACAACCTAGTTGGTCACCTTTGGAGAATGATTATTTTGAACTTTGGTAAATAACAGAAAAGACTGAACCAATTCAGCCTCCATTTCCCACCACCAGTCTGCTGAAGCATGGAGGACAGGGGACAATGTTCTCCTCCGCTGTAGGGACAGTCCTCAAAATCTCAGTCAAGGGAAATTCTCTCCAACAAATAATCGATTCAGTGTCTTCAGTGTGTAAATTGCAAGGGTAAATAGAGAAGTAGAAGCCGATGAATTGAATGTGATGTACTCAATGTTGATGGCTGGGTGCTCAGTGGAAAACAGTTAAGGAGAGGTGAGGCCGTGATGACCACACAATCCAGATGGTCAGGGCACATATGGTGGGGTCTTGGTCTCTGAAAAGCATTGGGGAGGCCTCAGGGGAGGTCCGCTCAGTCTATCTTCTTACCTGAGTGGGATTGCCAGGGTGTTTAATATTCGTGTATCAGGGCTTCCCAGGTGGTGCTAATGTAAAGAACCTGCCTGCCAGTGCAGGAGACATGAGACATGAGTTCAGTCGCTGGGTTGGGAAGGTCCTCTGGAGAAGGGAATGGCAACCCACTCCATTCCCTGAACAGAGGAGCCTGGTGGTCTATGGTTTATGCAGTCGCAAAAGAGTCAGACACGACTGAAGTGACATGGCATATTTGGCTAAATTATTTGCTTTATGCTGTTATTATTTTGCTTGACGGTTATTTTGACAATTAAAAAAAATTAAAAGAAGTTCAGGAAGTCTTGAGGGTGAGCAGCCAGCCTGGTCCTAGGGGTGTAAACTTCTCCCCTTCCTGCGACAGTAGTCACTGTCTCTCATATTTTCTTAGAACTTTTATTGTAAATTTACCCATAAATACACTTGTATATTTGGTTCTGTGCTTTGTAAAGGGTATATTGGAGGTTTTATTGGGTGTGTGTGGTTTTTATTCTGTTTTCTTTCCTGTAAGGAACTGTGTTAGGTCAGGTCCTCAGAGAAGCAGACCTAAGGCAGGATTAAATATGTGTGGACCTTGTTGAGGGAGCAGCCTGCAAGGGAACTGGGGAGGGAGAGGGTCAGATGGGAGGGAGGGGATGGGAGGAGGCGTCAGGTGCAGCCCAAGGAAGGCAGAGGCTGAGATAGTTGGTTGGCATCACCGACTCAATGGACATGAGTCTGAGCAAACTCTGGGAGATAGAGAAGGACAGGGAAGCCTGGCATGCTGTAGTCCATAGGGTTGCAAAGAGTTGGACATGACAGAGCGGCTGAACAATAATAATAAGGAAGGCAGAGCTGCCTGGAGGTGCCCACGCAGGGCTTGTGGTCATATAGCAATATGGATGGACCTAGAGATTATCATACTAAGTGAAGTAAGTCAGACAGAATTCGACAAATACCATATGATATCATGTATATGTGAAATCTTTAATGTGATATAAATGAACCTACCTACCATACAGAAATGGACTCAACAGACACAGAGAACACAGTTGTGGTTGCCGAGGAGGGTGGGGGGGAAGAATTGCGAGTTTGGGGTTAGCAGATGTAAACTACGATATCTAGGATGGATAAACAACAAGGTCCTTCAGAATAGCCCTGGGAACTATATTCAATATCCTGTGATAAACTGTAATGGAAAAGAACATGAAAAAATATACGTAGACCTTAAATCACTTTACTGTGCAGCAAAAGGTAATACAATATTGTAAATCAAGTATATTACAATTATATATATAAGCAGAGACCTTCAACATGTTTGCCTACAGCTCCCACCATAAGGGGCGGTGAACACTCTCCTGGCCCCACACCTCCCGGCCTTTTCTGAAGACTTGGACATTGGATTGAAAAAAAAAGTTTTAAAGTGTCCTGGGTAAAGCCCTAGAGGGTGAAGAAAGGCCCAGAGCATATCCTTATGGAAATACCAAGACACTATTTATTACACAAAAATAAGACACAGTTCATGTATTTAATAGGGGAAGAGTTAGATAATGTTTATTGGGATAGGAAACATTATGTAGCCATTAAATAATACTTAATAGTGGGTTTCTACTGCATTCTCTTTCTTCATGTTTCACTTAAAATGCTTCCCAGGACTTCCCTGGCAGCCCAGTGGTTAAGACTCTGTGCTGTCAATGCAGGGGGCAGGAGTTCAATCCCTGGTCAGGGAAATAAGATCCCATATGCCATGTGGTGTGGCCAAAAGATTTTTAAAAAGTTTCTCCACTCCTTGTATATAGTAGAGGAAAAAAGCACTCATGGGAGTGAGGCCAGCATGGGTTGCTCTCCTGTTCAACCCACTTCAAGCCCAGCAGTCAGGACCATCATTTCCAATTTCCCAGGATGGGAAGGCCATCCATTCATTAAATATCATGCTCAGGGCCTGACAGTGAATGGAAGACTGAATTGAAACAAGGACCTCCTGTTTTCATCTTTAATAGGAGACTCTATCTCTTACACCACAAGTGTGCCATAGGTTAATTCTGCAGACCAACAATGTGACTTCTGTCCTGGGTGACCAACCTGGGTCCTTCCATTTGCATCCACAGACAAAAGAATGGTTTGCACCACCAAGTGCTGGGAAAGCCAACACAGTACTCTATTTAATGGGGAAAACTTTTCTTTTAATTTTGACTGCACGAGGTCTTTGTTGCCGCACGTGGGCTTTCTCTAGATGTAGGGCACGGGCTTAGTTACCCCTCAGCATGTGAGAGCTTATTAATAGTTCCCTGGCCAGGAATCAAACCCGAGTCTCCTGCATTGGAAGGTTGGTTCTTTTTTTATATATAATTTCATTTAGTTAGTTATTTATAGCTGTCTTCAGTGATGCTCGGACTTTTCTCTAGTTGTAGGGAGCAGGGGCTGCTCTCTAGTACAGTGTGCGGGCTTCTTATTGCAAGTGCTTCTCTTGTTGCGGAGCAGAGGCTCTAGGACACGCGAGCTTCAGTGGTTGCAGTTCCCGGGCTTAGTTGCTCCACAGCATGTGAGATCTTCCCAGATCGGGGATCAAACCTGCGTCTCCTGCATTGTGCAGGTGGATTCTTTACCACTGAGCCACCAGGGAAGTCCGTAATGGGGAAAACTTGAAGAAAAAAAAAGGATCGTTCACAAAGGCCAGCCAAGCCCTATTGGAGCCTGCTGCTAAGTCACTTCAGTCGTGTCCGACTCTGTGCGACCCCATGGACTGCAGCCTACCAGGCTTCTC
>NW_011475419.1:5693-11468 GCF_000754665.1 Bison bison bison
CAAAACAAATCAGTAATAATCAATCTTGTCTTTAACATTTTACTATCTTGTTCATCGTGGATTTTTTTTGCATTAATTTTTATTTTTTTAAGTCTTGCATTAAAATTGTATCTATTTTGATTCCTGAGTTTTTTGGCACCCTGTTCAATCTTGCACCTGAGGCAAGGGCCATGCCTACCTCACCCTGGGCCAGCCCTGTCTTTAAAAAGTAAGGACATTTTCCTTAATATATGATATTTGTTTTTTCTTTCTGACTTACTTCACTCTGTGTGTGTGTGCTCAGTTGGCTCAGTTGTGTCCGATTCTGTGACCCTGTGGACTGCAGCATGCCAGGCTCCTCTGTCCATGGGATTTTGCAGGCAAGAATACTGGAGTAGGTTGTTATGCCTTCCTCCAGGGATCTTCCTGACCCAGGGATCGAACCCGCATCTCTTATGTCTCCTGCATTGGGAGGTGGGTTCTTTACCACTAGCACCACCTGGGAAGCCTGTATGACATGCTCTGTGGTGACCTAAATGGGAAGGAAATCCGAAAAAGAGGGATATATGTATACCTGTAGCTGATTCATTTTGCCGTACAGCAGATAGTAACAACATTGTAAAGCAACTAGACTGCAATAAAAAAAAAAATTTAAAAAAACTAAAGGCATTTTCATTACAATTGGGAATAGGTCAGGGATGCCCCAGTACCTCCATCATGTAAAAGGAAGGGCAGTGCAAGCCAGAGTGCTGGAAAAAAGAATCAAATGATCAACTAAAAGTATTGAAATTTTAAAATGGGCTTTTCGGGCTTCCCTGGTGGCCCTGCAGTAAAGAATCATGCCTGCTAATGCAGGAGACATGTGTTCGATCCCTGATCCAGGAAGATCCCACATGCCGTGGGGCAACTAAGCCTTTGTTCTTCAGCTATTGAGCCTGTGCTCTAGAGCCCAGAAGCCAAAACTAATGAGCCCACGTGCCTCAATTACTAAAGCCCATGCTCCCCAACAAGGGAAGCCACTGCAGTGAGAAGCCCATGCACCACGACTGCAGAGCAGCCCCTACGCATCTTGATTAGAGAAGAGCTCGAGCAGTAAGACGCCGCACAGCCAAAAATGAACAAAAAGGCTTTTACAAGATCAGTAGAGATTTTTTTTTTTATGTACCAACAACAGGTATATAAGATAGAGAAAATCTATTCCCCGTGGATACAAAAACTAAAATGTCTTAGAATGAGCTTCCTGTGTCTACAGCTATAAAGAAACCCACAGTGCTGTTGACATTTAAGGCTCAAATAAACGGGAAGACATATCTTGAGTGAAAAGACCTGATGTCGTGTGTATAAAATTTCATCACTGTTGGACAGCAGGACACAAGATGATTTCACAGCCGACTTGCTGCAGTGGCTTGGCCACCTGGATTTCTTTGTTGAGGCAAGAGAAGGAAGGAGCCTCTATTTTTTAAACTGTGGATACAAGTGGACTGTCCTTGGCCACATCTGTTTGTTCCAGGGGACAATGTGCATGCCACCTGGGAGGCAGGAAATGTGTTCACTTCCCCAGCCTGTGAGCGGCGCCCCCATCCCAGCTGCCAGGAATGCAAACTCCCCATGAGAGGGACTGGACATCTCCCCTTGAAGCGGGCATGTCCAGCCAACGTCTGTAACCTTGATTTGTTGTTTTTTACACAAATGCATTTATTTAATATAAATATATATTTTCATAAATGAGTATAATATTTTATAACCTGTGCATTTTACTTAATATATTGTATCTTCCATGAAATGGTTGTAATAATATCATTTTTAATGACTGCAATACTCATCACTATTTTATCATAATGTACAAATTGCATATTATTGGACATTTAAGTAATACGTGATTTGTACATTAACAAATAAATTTTCTTTATTTCAAACAATGTAATGGTGAAATGGACATCCTTTTTAGGCTATACCTTTGTATACATAGGCTTCCCTGGTAGCTGAGCTGGTAAAGCATCTGCCTGTAATGTGGGAGACCTGGGTTTGATCCCTGGGTTAGGAAGATCCCTTGGAGAAGGGAACGGGTACCCACTGCAGTATTTTGGCCTGGAGAATTCCATGGACTTTCCATGGGGTCGCAGAGTCGGACACGACTGAGTGACTTTCACTTTCACTTTGTACATATACACCATTGTTTATCTAGTGTACATTCCTAGATTTGGAATTGCCAGGCCAGTCTTTTGAAAGGTTTTTGATTCCCAGTTGCAAATTAGTTTCCAGAAAGGTTATGCTCTTTAAAAATTAAGATTATTGCCACTTTTATTTTTCTCCTGTCATCTTTTTATTGGACTGTGGTTGCTTTATGATGTAGTTTCTGCTGTACAGCAAAGTGAACATAGGGAGTCTGCTGTGAAATGATGCTTGGTGCTCTTGGTGCATCCTCTGAGGTCACCCGTGTTCTAGGAAACACTGGACACCTTGCCTCTCCCTGGGAGCAGGTCTCTGAAATGGCCCATCAGTTTCAGGTTTGGGGATGGGGTGACACAGAAGGATGCTCAGACCCTGCAGGGTCCATCTCAGTGACAGTTTTCCTGCTGTGGGACCATATCTGGTGTGTGGGCTGCTCTGGGTAAGCACTGGTGATGCTTCAGAGACACGGCCACACGTGAGCTATTCAGGTTCCCTAGAGGACAGGAAGGAGATTTCCACTGACCTCCCTTCTCCCACTGTCTCCCCAAGGGGCTGAAAGAGAAATCCTGTGAGTCAACATGCCTGTTGAGAATTGCCCAGGAACTCTGTATGTTTTGTGAGATAAAATGTAGGGTTCTGGATGGTGGGGTTCAGGACCTCCCCGGTTTGGGCCCATGGGATCTTTGCAGTGCCCTGCGGTATCATGACCTATACCCCTGAAATGTCAGCCACATCCCTTGCACCCTCCTGGGTGCCCCCTTCTCCTGGTGGCCGTCCTCCCTCTAGTGTTCCCCCCTACTCTGTCCTGAGGCCCCACCCCATCAAGCCTGTGAAGCTGGGGCTCATGTCTGGTGTCTCTGTGTGGAATTCAGCCTGGACGGTTCCTGGCAAATCCGGTGAGTGATTTTGTTTGGAGTGAGGAGGAAGCAGAAGCTTGTGTGTGCTGGGAGTTGGAGGCAAGCGGTGGGAAGATTGGAGATGGGCTTCCGGGGCAGCAGATTAGATTTGGAAGGGGTAGGGCACCTCCTCTTTGGCTTCATAATGTCTTTGGAATGAAAGCTTCTCTTTTTCTTTTTGAGAACAAATAACCTGATTTTATGACCTGTTGTCTCAGTCACCTGGGCTCCTTAACCCAGGAACCATCTTCACAAAGTCATTAGTGTGATGGCCAGCAGGCACATGAAAAGATTCTCAGCATCATTTCTTATGCTGCTGCTGCTGCTGCTAAGTCGCTTCAGTGGTGTCTGACTCTGTGACCCTATAGATGGCAGCCCAGAGGCTCCCCGGTCCCTGGGGTTCTCCAGGCAAGAACACTGGAGTGGGTTGCCATTTCGTTCTCCAATGCATAAAAGTAAAAGTGATGATGCTCAGTCGTGTCCGACTCATTTCTTATGAGGGATATGCAAATCAGAACTGCAGTGGGGTACCATCTCACACTAGCCAGAGAGGCCATTGTTAGACAGTCCACAAATCATAAATGCTGGAGAGGGTGTGGTAAAAAGGGAACCCTCCTACACTGATGCTGGGAATGTCAGTGGGTGCCGCCACTGTGGAGAACAGTATGGAGGTTCCTTAAAATACTACAAATAGAGCTACTATATGATCCAGAAACCCCATTCCTATCCAAAAAAGATACATGCACCTCAGTGTTCAGTGAAGCATTATTTACAATAGCCAAAACATAAAAACAACCTCAATGTCTATCCACAGATGAATGAACAAAGACGATGTGGTACATATATACTATGGAGTAGTACTCTGCCATAAAAAATGAAAGAATGCCATTTGCAGCAATGGATGGACCTAGAGATGATCATATTAAGTGAAGTAAATAAATGAAAAACAAATATCATATAGTATCATCATATCTAAAAAAGATATAAATGAACTTATTTATAAAACAGAAACAGATTCATAGACATAGAAAATAAACCATGGTTACCAAAGAGAAAGGCTGGGGAGAGGAATAAACAGGGAGTTTGGTATTAACAGATACACACTACTATATATAAATTAGACAGTCAGCAAAGACCTGCAGTACAGCACAGGGAACTATATCCAAAAAGGATCTGAAAAAGAATATGTGTGTATATACATATATATACAGACAGACACATAGATATATATAACTGAAGCACTTTGCTGTACACCAGAAACTAACACAGCATTGTAAGTTAACTATATGCTAATCAAATCAGAGGGTTCATGAATGAGCAGGGAGTTGGGGTGGCACCCCACTCCAGTACTCTTGCCTGGAAAATCCCGTGGATGGAGGAGCCTGGTGGGCTGCAGTCCATGGGGTTGCTAAGAGTCGGGCACGACTGGGCAACTTCACTTTCACTTTTCACTCTCATGCATTGGAGAAGGAAATGGCAACCCACTCCAGTGTTCTTGCCTGGAGAATCCCAGGGACGGGGGAGCCTGGTGGGCTGCCATCTATGGGGTCGCACAGAGTCGGACACGACTGAAGCCACTTAGCAATAGCAGCAGCAGGTGTCCTGGGAAGTCCCCAGGGTCCCCTTTTCCTCCTCCAGCCCTGGTGCCCTTCTGTCTCTTTGGCAGAGCATGTGCTGGTCCTGACACCACAGTCAGCTGAGGAGGGGTATCCTGCCATTTGAATAGACACGAGTTACCTCTGGGTGGGCTCCTCGGGTTGGCTGTTTGGGGATGGGATCTGACTCTCCTGTCCCGCTTCTTGACTGCAGTGGCTGCCTCCTGGTGACGACGGCAGTGTGAGCCCCGCCATGGCCCACCTGAAGCGTCAGAGTGCTTCGAGCAGCCTACTGGACCACAGGGCAAGAGAGGCCCTGGATCCTGAGAACGAGGACCAAGAGCTGGCCCTGGAGCAGTATGTGCCCAGCGGCCTGGAGCTGGCAGCCCTGTGGCCCGAGAGCCTGCGTCCGCTGAGCAGGGCAGCCCTGACCAGAGCCCCGACAGGGATTCCAGCTCTGACTACGTGAACAAAACCTCGGAGGAGAAGGACTACGACTCGGGGCTGCCTGGAGAAGGAGGGCATCACCTACTACATCCGCTACTGCCCGGAGGATGACAGCTACCTGCAGGGCACGGACTTCAAGGGGCAGGGCTACCTGGCCCATGATATGCACCACCTGGAGATGGACGAGTGCCAGGAGGCAGTGGAGGAGTGGACGGAACCGGGGCCTGGCGACTCCCCCAAGGCCGTCCCACCCACCGAGGCCAGCTTCGGCCCCAGCAGACAGGAGTGCAGGCCCAAACACAAGGGCAGGCCCAAGTCTCTGAACCTCCCTCCCGAGGCCAAGCACCCTGCCAACGCCCAGAGGAGCTTCAAGACCAAGACCAGGACCTCGGAGAAGAGGCCCAAGTGCCCCCAAGAGGAGGTAGGATTCTGGCTGGCCCTGGGGAAGCAGATTGAGGGGCTGAGAGCAAAGGCATCTGTGGAGCCCCAAAGTCAGAATGCGAGTCAGTTCCCCATGTGTTCAGTTATGCATGGAAGTCCCGGCCACTCCTGTTCACCCATCAGATGCCGTAGTAATTGTCGAGGAAATCTTGTTGAGGCTGATTGGCAGCCAGGGCTCCAAGCAGACACCCAGCCCCCCAGCAGAGCCTGGGTCCTTCACCTGCTTGCTCTGGGTGTGCTCCTGT
>NW_011475419.1:11568-14091 GCF_000754665.1 Bison bison bison
TTCAGTCAGTCATAGGGATCTGGTACTGCTGGCAAGTACGGACAGCTGCAGCCAGTAGTTGGGGCAGTCCAGCGGCGAGGGGCAGCACCCCGAGTGCATTACACAGGGGTGGTTGAATCTGGTGACACTTCTCTGAAAGACCCGGGGCCTTGGTATGATTGGCCATTCACTGTAACTAACCATTTTGCAAATAATTATTTGAAAGTTTGACAGTCTTGGAGAAGAAATGCATGCTAATGAGGCTAGTAGATTTAAGCGTAACTGTAGCAAAGTAAGTGTGCATTCTAATAAACACTTCTGAAAAGTTACCTTTCAAAAAGAAAAACTTACATGTATATAGAAAGAAGATGCATGTGAAGGAACTTCTATTTGACTAATTCTATGGAAAGTGAGAATGAACTGCTTTCATTTATTTTTTTTAATTGGAGTATAGTTTCTTTACAATGTTGTTAGTTTCTGCATTTCCCTCTTCCTGTGTTACTGTAAAGCCATCTCTAGACCTTATGTAATTTAACCCATAAATTGTTCAGTTGTATGTATGTGTTTATTGCATTTTTTACATATTTATACAAAATCATAATGGCTCCTAAGACAAAATTAATGGTAACCCTTTAATATCATGAAATATCTAGTAGATATTCAAATTTGTTATTCTGTAGTTTTTATAGGGTCTTTCTTTGATTGAAAATCCCAATAACAGGCACATATTGCCTTTGCTTGTTATATCTCCTTTGAGCCTTTTTGTTGTCATTTAGTTGTGTGTGGGGAGGGGGTGGTGTAAGCAGGGGTCTTTTTTTTCATGATATTATTTATCTGGGAAACTCAAAATATCTCACAAATTATACTCATGGATTCCATATGACCTCAAGAAAATTAATCACTCTGTGCATCAGACTCTACATCTTTAAAATGAGAATAATTAGACATCAATCCAATTAGCAATCATTTATTGTATCCCCATAAGATTAATGACATTATTTAAATATTTTTTAAAATAAAGTTTTAAAGGCATTTTACTGTTATACAGAGCATACAAGTAAGCATATTGAAGATGGGCTTGAGATCAGGTACACTATGAACAACATGAAGTGATACACAAAGATTTGGTTGGGCCAGCTCAAGCCATCCAGTAGTCATGTACAGATGTGAGAACTGGATCATAAGGAAGGCTGAGCACCGAAGGTTGATCACTATGCTTTCAAAGTGTGGTGCTGGAGAAGACTCTTGAGAGTTCCTTGGACAGCAAGGAGATCAAACCTATCAATCCTAAAAGAAATCAACCCTGAATATTCATTGGAAGGACTGAGACTGAAGCTGAAGCTCCAATACTTTGTCCACCTGATGCAAAGAGCTGACCCATTGGAAAAGACCCTGATGCTAGGAAAGATTGAAAGCAGGAGGAGAAGGGGGAGTCAGAGGATGAGATGGTTGGATGGCATCACTGATTTAATGGACATGAGTTTGAGCAAACTCCAGGAGATGGTGATGGACAGAGAGGCCTGGCGTGCTGCAGTCCATGGGGTCGAAAAGAGTCCGACACAAATGAGCGACTGAACAACAAGCTCACGTTATATTTTGTCATCAGCATTTGGGAAAATGTTTGCTTTAAATAGTTTTTTTTTTTTCTTATTTTAATTGGAATGTAATTGCTTTACAATGCTGTGTTAATCTCTGCCGTACAACAATGAGAATCAGCTGTATGCATATGTATATCCCCTCTCTCTTGAGCCTCACTCTCACCCTCCACACCCATCCCACCCCTCTAGATCATCACAGAGCACCGAGCTGAGCTCTTTTTATACAGCAGCTTCGCACCAACTATTTATTTTATTTTATTTATTTATTTTTTTATTCAGGGCAAAATTTTAAAAATCATTTATTCATGAATCTGGAATGGATTCCCTCTCCCCCAATGCCCACACACATGATGACAGGAAAAGAAGGCAAACAGTGGTGTCCAGTCTCATTACACAGTGATGATACGACTCTCAAATCAGTCTACTGATCACAGCAAAGAGGACGCTAACACCAGTGAACTCCACACGATCACATTTAAGAAGTTCATCAAAATCAGGTCTTTCTTATGAAAGAGGATTTGGAGTACGACCTCAGACAAGAATAACAGCAACAGTAAGAGTTCTCTCTTACAATGTCTATTTCACCGCTCTCTGCCTACAGAGAGGAGCTAGCTAGTGAAGTTCAGAGTTCACCTGGGGGGTTGCCTTGCAAGTTTCAACCTCAGGCTTTTAGTCTCCTGGAGGTCAGATCAGCTAATGTCCAGAAGTTGTGTGTGTGTGTGTGTGCATGTGTGTGTGTGTGTGCGTGCGTGTGTGTGCACTCGCACTCAGTCACTCAATCCTGACTCTTTGTGACCCCATGGACTGCAGCCCACCAGGCTCCTTTGTCCATGGGATTTTCCAGGCAAGAATACTGGAGTGGGTTGCCATTTCCTTCTCCACAACTATTTATTTTACACATAGTAGTGTATATATGTCAATGCTACTCTCTCAATTTGTCCCACCC
>NW_011475419.1:14191-16948 GCF_000754665.1 Bison bison bison
GTCTGTGCCTCTGTTCCTGCCTTGCAAAGCTCTTAAAATATTCTTTGTATCATTGATGTTAACTGCTGCTGCTGCTGCTGCTAAGTCGCTTCAGTTGTGTCCGACTCTGTGCGACCCCATAGACGGCAGCCCACTAGGTTTCTCTATTATGTGTATTCGTATTGGTTTATCTTTATCCTGCTTCATTCTCAGGTGCACTTTTGAGAACTCATCTCTCTCTTCAATTATGTAGAATTATCAGATATCTCTTCAAATGTTTCTACTCTTACTCCAGCTGGTCTCTTTTTCTTTAGCTCAGGTTTGTTAGAATATATGAAGCTGTCCTCCATATCTCTTAGTTTCACTCTAGAATATTTATATCTGTCTCCGCCTGTCCCTCCTACGTGCATGTGGCCTCAGATGCCAGTGGAGTGGTGTCCACAAACTTGCACCAAACTCTTTTGTTCAACAGGCAACACCAGGGACGCATAGTTTATCACCAAACCATTGAGAAGAGCTCACTTCCCTTCTTATAGTCCAAATGTTTATTACTACGGGAAGGATTAGGTCACCTTTTTATTTCTGTGAAATAATTATTTAGGGTACTATGTAGTAGGTTGAAAGTTGTTGACCTCTATGTACTGACATGGAAAAATTGCTAAGACATCTTAAATAAAAAAGCAAATACAAGTAATGCATACAGTTGACATCATATGCACCTATACACACACAATGTATGTGTATGTATATATATACATATGTGGAGGAGGGCATGGCAACCCACTCTAGTACTCTTGCCTGGATAATCCCATGCACTGAGGAGCCTGGCAGGCTACAGCCCATAGGGTCGCAAAGAGCCGGACATGAGTGAAGTGACTTATATAAACTTTAATTGATATGCCTATTAGTCAGACTGCAAAGTTTAGAGCCAGCCATCACCGGAGAATTGATGTTTTCAAATCGTGGTGCTGGAGAAGACTCTTGAGAATCCGTTGGACTGAAAGGAAATCAAACCAGTCAATCTTAAAGGAAATCAACCCTGAATATTCATTGGAAGGACTGATGCTAAAGCTAAAGTTCCAATACTTCGGCCACCTGATGTCAAGAGCTGACCCGCTGAAAAAGACCCTGATGTTGGGAAAGATTGAAGGCAGGAGGAGAAGGGACAACAAAGGATGAGATGGTTGGATGGCATCATTGACTCAATGGACGTGAGTTTGAGTAAACCCTGGGAGACAGTGAAGGACAGAGAAGTCTGGCATGTTGCAGTCCATGGGGTCACAAAGAGTTGGACACGACTGAGTGCCTAAGCACAGAACAGCACAAACCCACCCCCATGCTCAGTAACTCCCTGGAAATGCTCACAGTTCCCTAGTCGGAGAACTAAGATCCCACATGCCACACTGCAAGGCCAAAATAAAAGTGATAACCAGACAGTTTGGCAGATGGGAGGTTTGGAGATCAGGGAAGCACTCGTGTTTGTGGAGTACCTTCTATAAATGCTGCTAAGAGCTGCTTATCTGTTACCCCATTTTGATCTCTTGGCCATTTATATGGCAGGCCTCATCTCCCTCTTATAAATGAGGAACCCAAGGCTCTTAGGAAAAATAATTTGTGAGGACTCATCAATAGTGTTGTCACAAGAACATACTACGAAGTGGAGAAGACATCATTTAGGCCCTAAGGAGAAATGTTTACTAATGGAGAAAATTCTTAAGCTTGTGGTTCCTCACCTAGGAAAATTTAGCAACCTCCTTTTTGGTCTCTAGAAGTATTAACCTTATTTTTGTGATGGTTAAAGAATGGTTCTGGCCAAAGGCAGAGGAGTTAGACACATGAGTTTGCAAAGTTTCTTCTAAGTCTTACAAAACTATAATTTGGTGTTTTTATGATTTCAGATGTGTTCTTGTTTATTTCCTTTTCTTAGGGTGGATAATATAGATGCAGCCGTGATGGATTTGAAAGAAAAGATTTGTATTCTAAGTGAAGAGGCCAAAATAGGAGCACACAGAAAACCAATGATCTTTCTCCATCCTGGTGACTGTGGTGGAGTCCTTGTGGAATTGGAGCAAGCCTGATGAGTAATTCACAAGAAACTGATTGCCCTGAAAAAGTCTTATCACAGTGTGCTTTGACACTGAGTCCTTCCCTGCTTCTATCACTGAGAAGTCAGAACTAAATTACGGAAAGGGAATTTTTTTTTAATTATATGTGTAAGTATACATATATATACACACAAAATATTTGCTGATTACTTTGCATTTTTTCCTGATTTGGAGAAAACTTTAATTACTGAATACTTATGGCACATTATTAAAATCATATTCATAGAAACAAATTATTCCTGTTCTGAAATGGGGTGATTGAGTACAGTGTGTCTGCTGTGTGGAAGCGGGTGCAGGATGGAGGCAATGAGGACGCCTGACAGCTGCATGGCCATGTATCCGGGACAAGGGCTTCCTAAGGATGTTATGGAGAGTTTTTTTAGAGCAAACTATTTAAGGATAAGGAGTCTTTACCTCAGAATTTTTGTTCTTCTGCAGCAGCACATGTTCACAATTTCCTTATTTTGGGGGCTAGTGCTGGATTATGAACAGGAAGTTTTGTGGCAAACTTGGTGCCTAATCTAGTGGGTGCACAGATAAGTAATTTTTTTTAAGTCGGTAGCCATAGAAAATTGGAAATATCAAAGGAACATCTTATTCAAAGGTGGGCACAATAAAGGACAGACAGAACTGGTAATGACCTAATAGAAGCAGAAGAGATCAAGAAGAGATG
>NW_011475419.1:17051-19350 GCF_000754665.1 Bison bison bison
AATGACCTAATAGAAGCAGAAGAGATCAAGAAGAGATGGAAAGAATACACTGAAGAACTATACAAAAAAAGATCTTAATGATCTGGATAACCACAATGATGTAGGCTCTCACTCAGAGTCAGGCATCCTGGAGTGTGGAGTCAAGTGGGCCTTAGGAAACAATGCTGCCAATAAATCCAGTGGGGGGAATGGAATTCCAAAAGACTTATTTAAAATCCTAAAACATGATGCTATTAAAGTGCTGCGCTCAATATATCAGCAAATTTGGAAAAACCTAGCAGAGGCCACAGGACTGGCAAAGGTCAATCCTCATCCCAATCCCCAAGAAGAGCATTACTAAGGAATTGTCAAACCACTGGACAATTGCACACATCTCCCATGCTAGTAAGGTTATGCTCAAAGTCCTCCAAGCTAGGCTTCAGCAGTACGTGAACCAAGAACTTCCAGATATTCAAGCTGGGTTTAGAAAAGGCAGGGGAACCAGAAATGAAATTGCCAACATTTGCTGGACCATCAGAGAAGGCAATGGCACCCCACTCCAGTACTCTTGCCTGGAAAATCCCATGGATGGAGGAGCCTGGTAGGCTGCAGTCCATGGGGTCGCTAAGAGTCAGATAGGACTGAGCGACTTCACTTTCGCTTTTCACTTTCAGGCATTGGAGAAGGAAATGGCAACCCACTCCAGTGTTCTTGCCTGGAGAATCCCAGGGACGGGGGAGCCTGGTGGGCTGCCGTCTGTGGGGTCCCACAGAGTCAGACACTGAAGTGACTTAGCAGCTGGACCATAGAGAAAGCAAGGGAATTCCAGAAAAACATCTACTTCTGTTTCACTGACTATGCTAGAGCCTTTGACTGTGTGGATCATAACGAACTGTGGAAAATTCTTAAAGAGATGAGAATACCAGACTGCCTTACCTGTCTCCTGAGAAAGCTGTATGCAGGTCAAGAAGCATCAGTTAGAACACTGTTTGGAACAACTGACTGGTTCAGGATTGAGAATGGGGTACCACACAGCTGTCTGCTGTCACCCTGTTTATGTAACATATATGCTGAGCGAAAAATCCCTGGCTGGATGAGTTACAAGCTGAAATCAAGATTGCTGGGAGAAATATAAACAACCTGAGATATGCAGATGATATCACTCTAAAGGCAGAAATCAAAGAGGCACTAAAGACTCTCTTATTGAGGGTGAAGGAGAAAAGTGAAAAGCCAGCTTAAAACTCAATATTAAAAAAAAAAAAAAACCACAACCTAAGATCACAGTGATTGTAGCCATGAAATGAAAAGATGCTTGCTCCTTGAAAGAAAAGCTATGACAAACCTAGACAGCATATTAGAAAGCAGAGATGTTACTTTGCCAACGAAGGTTCATATAGTCAAAGCTATGGTTATTCCTGTAGTCATATATGGATATGATATTTGGACCATATGAAGGCTGAGCGAGGAAGAAATGATGCTTTCAAACTGTGGTCCTGGAGAAGACTCTTGAGAGTCCCTTGAACTGCAAAGATAACAAAGCAGTCAATCCAGAGGAAATCAACACTGAATATTCACTGGAAGGACCTAAGCCTCAGCCCAAGCACTAGCCCCATCCCCAGCCCCAGGCCGAGCTGCACCCCCACGTGATGCTAACCGGTAAGCTGGAGGTCTATGGCAGGAGCGAGCGCACAACACACACATACATACACAAACACACACGCATACAAAGAGAGACACAACGCCGCCAGACAGGTAAAGAACCGAAACCACAAATAAGCAGACGGAGAAAGAGGGAGAGAGAGACAGCAAGAGGATCACACAGACTTCCAAACCCGCTGCCGCAACATCATCCTCCTTCCCGATTCCATTCTGTGTGTAGACCCAGACCAACATCGCCCAACGACACAATCACACACATTGTCCCGCACTCACCGTCTGGCCTGTGGGCGGGGGCGGGGTCTCGCTTTAGGTACCCAAGCCGAAGGGGACCTTTGAGACCTCGGATGCGAGGAAGTCCGGGGGTCCCCACGGGTGATTGCCAGCCCCAGGGCACTGCGTCCAGCCGGGGCCCGCCGGCCCAAGGCTGACGCCCCCTCCCTTAGGGAAGCTGCTTCTGCCGCACGGCCTCTCTCTGAGGTGTGTCACGGTCTGTGCCAGTGTGTCTATCTCGGAGCGGATGCCATCCCCTGTCCCCTGTCCGTCTCCCGTTCTCCGTCTCTCTGTCAGTCGCTCGGTGTCTCCCTCTCTCTGTCTCTCCCTCCCCGTGTGTGCCTGCGCGCTCGTGTCTGTCTGTCTGTCTGTCTCTGTCTGCATCTGCCTC
>NW_011475420.1:0-648 GCF_000754665.1 Bison bison bison
CATTTTTATTTTTCTGGAATTGAGCTGCAGGAGTTGCTTGTATATTTTTGAGATTAATTTTTTGTCCGTTGCTTCATTTGCTATTATTTTCTCCCATTCTGAAGGCTGTCTTTTCACCTTGCTTATAGTTTCCTTTGTTGTGCAGAAGCTTTTAATTTTAATTAGGTCCCATTTGTTTATTTTTGCTTTTATTTCCAATATTCTGGAAGGTGAGTCATAGAGGATCCTGCTGTGGTTTATGTCGGAGAGTGTTTTGCCTATGTTTTCCTCTAGGAGTTTAATAGTTTCTGGCCTTATGTTTAAATCCTTAATCCATTTTGAGTTTATTTTTGTGTATGGTGTTAGAAAATGTTCTAGTTTCATTCTTTTACAAGTGGTTGACCAATTTTCCCAGCACCACTTGTTAAAGAGATTGTCTTTTCTCCATTGTATATTTTTGCCTCCTTTGTCAAAGATAAGGTGTCCATAGGTGTGTGGATTTATCTCTGGGCTTTCTATTTTGTTCCATTGATCAATATTTCTGTCTTTGTGCCAGTACCATACTGTCTTGATGACTGTGGCTTTGTAGTAGAGACTGAAGTCAGGCAGGTTGATTCCTCCAGCTCCATTCTTCTTTCTCAGGATTGCTTTGGCCAGTCAAGGTTTTTT
>NW_011475421.1:0-612 GCF_000754665.1 Bison bison bison
TGCATTTTCTTGGCAAAACTCTATTAGCCTTTGCCCTGCTCATTCTGTATTCCAAGGCCAAATTTGCCTCTTACTCCAGGTATTTCTTGACTTCCTACTTTTGCATTCCAGTCCCCTATAATGAAAAGGACATCTTTTTGGGTGTTTGTTCTAAAAGGTCTTGTAGGTCTTCATAGAACCGTTCAACTTCAGCTTCTTCAGCATTACTGGTTGGGGCATAGACTTGGATTACCATTATATTGAATGATTTGCCTTGGAAATGAACGGAGATCATTCTCTCATTTTTGAGATTGCATCCAAGTACTGCATTTTGGGCTCTTTTGTTGACCATGATGGTTACTCCATTTCTTCTGAGGGATTCCTGCCCGCAGTAATAGATACAATGGTCATCTGAGTTAAATTCACCCGTTCCAGTCCATTTTAGTTGCTAATTCCTAGAATGTCGACATTCACTCTTGCCATCTCTTGTTTGACCACTTCCAATTTGCCTTGATTCACGGACCTGACAGTCCAGGTTCCTATGCAATATTGCTCTTTACAGCATTGGACCTTGCTTCTATCACCAGTCACATCCACAGCTGGGTATTCTTTTTGCTTTGGCTCCATCCCTTC
>NW_011475422.1:0-1030 GCF_000754665.1 Bison bison bison
CCCCGTGGACTGTAGCCTGCCAGGCTCTTCATGGGATTCTCCAGGCAAGAGAATCCCCTTCTCCAGGGGATCTTCCCAACCCAGGGATGGAACCCAGGTCTCCCGCATTATAGACAGACGCTTTAACCTCTGAGTTTGTTAATTGCTTAGTGCGAGTGGATTTCTTATGGAAACAGAGGATGGAACTCAGCTAGGTTCCCTAGGGGTGCTGGGGAAATAAAAGTCGACTTTTAAATGCAGGAGCCAGAGAAAGGCCACACCAGGATATACCATATTCAAGTTTGAAAGGAAGATACAGGGAGGATCGAAGTCCCACATAAGTGAGAAATTAAGAAAACATGGGCCCTCTCTAAGTGGATTTAAGTTTCTAGAGCTGGATGAATTAAATGCCAGAAAACTGAAATAAGGTATAGTGCGGAGGGGTTCCCAGAGCCTCTATCAACAATCCACTGGGGGTGGAGAGGTGCCTGAAGGCTGAAGGTTCTGCACACAGAGGAACAGATTATGTTCTACCAACTACAGATCAGGGAGCCCTGAAATCCATTCCATTGCAAATGATTGGTTTAAGACTAAACCAATCATGATATTCCACTCCCCTTGCCAGGATGGATTTTAGAATGCTACAGACTTAATCCAGGGAAGAAGGGGAATTCTTTTTAAGAATAAAGCCTCAGGTAGTATGCCTGTGAAGTGAAGTGCTTTGAGGTAAGAATATATCTCATGGGCAGAGTGAATGACTTGTCCAGGTGATGTTTTACAACCTACAAAACAGAATGTCTTAGTTGATGTCAGTCACCTTCTATCAATGCTGGCACAAAAAGCACATTAATGCACTAGTAGGTAAGAAATGGAGTCACCATCCTGGCAAGGCTAACTGACCTTTATCACCAAGAGAAGATAGTTCTGTGCTTTATGTGATGGAGACAGATGCTGAAGCTGAAGCTCCAATATTTTGGCCACCTGAAAAAGACCCTGATGCTGGGAAAGATTGAGGGGAGAAGAAGGAGGTGACAGAGGATAAGATGGTTGG
>NW_011475423.1:0-1561 GCF_000754665.1 Bison bison bison
TGTGTGTGTATGCTGCTGTAATTTTTGTTTATTTGTTTTCAACTTGAAGTGCATGTGTGTCATCTTGGATCCAGAGAAAGGTGGGTCTAAATACTGAGGGGTCTGAGGCTCGATGAGGTGATGGTGAAGAGAAGAGGCAAGATAGCAGCAATATACAAAAAAAAACCTACAATTTTCCTATTGTTTAGAATAATGCTTTCTGCCTAAATTGCATGTACCTGGATTGAGTATAAATCTCTTTTGAGTGTGTCATCAAAGGTATTTGCATAAGGAAATTTAACTTTGCCTCTCCTTCAAAGTTAGAGAAATTGCTAAACCACAGTGAGTCACAGAAAAGGGGAAAAGATGCAGATTATATTGAGTGAAGTTGTTTATACCTAAAGGTTTAAACTACTAGTACCATTCCATGTGACTACACTGAAATTAGTGATGTAGGGAGAAAGAAGCATGGATTGTAACATATAGGTGGGGTACTCTTTATTTGGACTATGTAGAAGCACAAATAGAAAACTAAAGTGGTGTCTGTATGACAAGACTTAAGAAACAAAATTAAAGGCTAAATCTCATATCTCTGGATTTCAGAGTTTTATTTCTAAACAGAATAGTTACTGAGTTCCAGTGAGAGCAAAAAAGGAAGAGAAACATTTGAAGAATCAAGGCAAAAAAAAAAACAAAAAACAGTAAATAATGACAATAAAATGCATTTTGAAGCATTTCATATGAACTACCAATTTGGAAGAGAATGATAGAGTGAATGCTAATTAAACAGTATGTTTTTTAAAGGCTTCTTGCAAACACACCTTTTTTGGAACTAAAAAATTTGTGCTCTTATCAAAATTTCTTAAAACAAATTGTATATGCAAATCAGCATCCCAGTAACTGCTTCAAATCAGCAGAACTTGCATTACCAGAGAAAAGGGCAAGGAGTTAATTGACTCTGCCGGAGACTAAGTGGACCTACTGTGCTTCATTTTGGGGTGCAAATTATAGCACTTCAAAAATCTGCATATTACTAATATCTCTGCAACTGAAGAGGAAAAGGATGGTATTCTCTAAACAATGCGATTAGAGCAGTACAGGCAATTAACTTTGCTATTTAGTATAAAGTTGAGAGCACTAAAGACTGAAGTAATAAATATTCACAAACACTTCATCATCATACAGAATCGCAGAACAGCCACACATTTTAACACACAATGCAGGCAGTCATATTATTAAAGTTAATGGCACCCAAGAAATGATGAAATGCTTACAGCCTTGAGCTTGTAATGAGATAAACTTGTAGCCTGATCAGCTTGCATACAAATCATCTCATCTGAATAAAATTAATGTTCAATTTTTATATCTCTCCTCAAGCACTGCTGAGCCCCCCTTCTTATTTTATGAGCAATTATAGAAAGGAAAATAGAAGTATAGCTGTGATATGATTTATCAGTGGGAGGGTCTATAATACATGATATTTTAAGTTCTTATTTCTCATGCTTAATGTAAGTTTTCTTGTATGTTAGAAAAAATAAAAAATGAGTTCTTGATGCTAAATACAATGTGAGAGATATTTTCA
>NW_011475424.1:0-616 GCF_000754665.1 Bison bison bison
AGAATGATGTAAAAGGTAATCAGCTTATGTCATTTCCTCCTGCCCCAAATCCCTCAATAACTTCCTCAATCCTGGTTTACAAAACTCAGTCTAGCATACATCTCTGATCTGTTCTTCCCCTCTACCTGGAAGGTTTTGCTCCTGACCAACTCCTTTATCTTTCATAGAAATGACATTTCATGGAGAAGGAAATGGCAACCCACTCCAGTAATCTTGCCTGGGAAATCCCATGGACAGAGGAGCCTGGTGGGCAAAGAGTCAGACACGACTGAGGGAGGGGCAGGTGCTCGCTAGAGGCCCCAGAGCTTTTGATGGCAGAGCCAGCACTGTGGCTGAGGATTCCCGGCTCCCAGGCCTCTCTCACCAGATAGGAGCGTGGAAAACTAGTCTAAAATACGCCTGAGGGCTTTCCTGGCGGCTCAGTGGTAAAGAATCGCCCCCCTGCCAAAGCAGGGGACTCGAGTTCCACCCCTGGTCTGGGAAGACCACACGTGGCAGAGCAGCTGAGCCCATGCATCACAGCCACTGGGCCGGGGCTCTCGAGCCTGGGAGCTGCAGAACTGAGGTCTGTGGGCACCAGAGCCCATGCTCCGCAACAAGAGGAGCCACAGCTAGA
>NW_011475425.1:0-647 GCF_000754665.1 Bison bison bison
GGCCGCCGCCGCGATCGCCGCGAGGTCGGAGCGCCGGGCTGCATCATGGCCTACTGCCGGCAGGAATGGAAGGATCGAATCATATTTGTGACCAAAGAAGACCATGAGACTCCAAGCAACGCAGAGCTGGTGGCCGACGACCCCAATGATCCATACGAGGAGCATGGACTGATCCTGCCAAACGAGACATCAACTGGAACTGCCGTGCCTTGGGGGGATGGCCAGTGGCCCGTGCGGGGAACAGTTCAAGGCGGCCTTTTCCTGCTTCCACTACAGCAAGGAGGATGTCAAGGGGTCGGACTGTGTGGACCAGTTCCGGGCCATGCAGGAGTGCATGCAGAAGTACCCAGACCTGTACCCCCAGGAGGAGGAGGAGGAGGAGGAGCAGCCAGCAGACCCCTTACCGGAAGCTGCCTCCGAGGCCAGCGCAACCAAAGAGGCGGCGGCGTCGAGCTAATGACGGCCGGGACCCTGGGCTCCAGCCGCCTTCAGAGCCCAGATGAACCTCTCCAAGAAAGTGTCTTTTCCCTCCGTTGTTCTGTGCACTGTAATGTACAAAATAAGTTATTGTGCTGATCGGGGGTCTTGGCCCCTTGCCGTATTTACACTGAAAGATGGGGTTGTGTGTATGTGTGTCTCACATGAAC
>NW_011475426.1:0-572 GCF_000754665.1 Bison bison bison
GGTCAGTCAGTTCAGTTCAGTCGCTCAGTCATGTCCGACTCTTTGCGACCCCATGAATCGCAGCACGCCAGGCCTCCCTGTCCATCACCAACTCCTGGAGTACACTCAGACTCGTGTCCATCGAGTCAGTGATGCCATCCAGCTATCTCATCCTCTGTCGTCCCCTTCTCCTCCTGCCCCCAATCCCTCCCAGCATCAGGGTCTTTGCCAATGAGTCAACTCTTCGCATGAGGTGGCCAAAGTACTGGAGTTTCAGCTTTTGCATCATTCCTTCCAAAGAAATCCCAGGGCTGATCTCCTTCAGAATGGACTGGTTGGATCTCCTTGCAGTCCAAGGGACTCTCAAGAGTCTTCTCCAACACCACACTTCAAAAGCATCAATTCTTCGGCACTCAGCCTTCTTCACAGTCCAACTCTCACATCCATACATGACCACAGGATGGTTGCTGTGTGCAGGTCAGGAAGCAGCAGTTAGAACTGGACTTGGACCAACAGACTGGTTCCAAATAGGAAAAGGAGTACGTCAAGGCTGTATATTGTCACCCTGCTTATTTAACTTCTATGCAGAGGAC
>NW_011475427.1:0-700 GCF_000754665.1 Bison bison bison
CTCCTACACTATTAGTGGGAATGGAAATTGGTACAACCAGTATGGAGAACAGTATGGAGGTTCCTTAAGAAGCTAAAACTGAAGCTACTATATGATTCAGTGGTTCCACCCATGGGCATATACCTGAAGAAAACCTTGGTTCAAAAGGATACACGCACCACAGTGTTCACTGCAATGCTGTTTACAATAGCCAAGACACAGAAGCGATCTAAATGTCCACTGACAGAAGAATGGACAAAGAAGATGTGGTTCATATGTACAGTGGAACAGGACTCAATCAGAAAAAAGAGTGAAATAATGCCATTTGGAGCAACATGAATGGCCTTGGAGATTATCATGCTAAGTGAAGTCAGTCAGGTAGAGAACGACAAATATCATATAACATTATATGTGGAATTTTAGAAAATGATGCAACTGAACTTCATTACAAAACAGAAATAGACTTACAAACTTAAGAGATGGATCTTATGCTTACCATGGGGAATGGGAGAGAGGGGAGAGAGATTGCGAGTTTTGGATTGACGTGTATACACGGCTATATTTAAAATATTATTATTTTTTTTTTTTCCTCTAGTTTTATTTTATTTTTAAACTTTACATAATTGTATTAGTTTTGCCAAATATCAAAATGAATCAGCCATTAAAAAGAATACATTTGAATCAGTTCTGATGAGGTGGATAAAACTGGAGCCTATTATAC
>NW_011475428.1:0-1806 GCF_000754665.1 Bison bison bison
AAAAAAAAAAAAAACAGGAAAAAAATTTAAAGCCATGATTATTTTCCCTCAGAATTTTGCCCCTAATTCAACCTTATTGAATTACTTAATGTTTTCAAAAGTAGAAACCATAATAAGCCTTTTCAGAGATGTTTTTGAAGTTATGAATTAGTGAATAAGCAAGGAATTTTGAATATTTCACATAAGGTTGCTTCCCACTAAGTATGGATCATTTCTAGGTGGTTCAGAGTACTGCTGAATTTTAATTATTGCCTTTCTCTTGCCTTGGAGAGCATCACATGTTAAACCTCCGTGAACAAAGATCACAGAGACCACTGGGGTTGAAAATGGATCAAAGAGAATTCCCAATGTCCAGAAGGAAACGTGGGGCTATGAGGTGAATATTATCATATTCTCACCCCAGAGAACCCAGACCTGTAAGCACTCAATAAGTGTTGAGGAAGACTGGTAATCTACCTTGAAACTCAAATGAAAAATAATCACTGTGAAATGGCTTAAGAGTTTATCATACACAAAAACTAAGTCCAGTTAGAGATGTTGTTTTCAAGAGCCACTGAATGTCAATCTGATTTACATTTGATTTAAATTTGATTTTCCTGGAAGAAAATCAAAATACTTTCATGAAATCTGATTTCCCTGGAGGAAAGTAAGGCTCGTGTTCTTTAGCCAAGACATTTATACTCTGGCACCTTTACCAAAAGATCTGCAGAAAGATAATTTACTCATTAAAACAGTGATTCAGACTCGACTTAAAAAATGACTGTAATATCTATCATTTTTGCAGCTGGCCAAGCTGGGGTTAAAATCAGGCATTCACATTCACACTTCTCGTTGTAGAAAGGAAAAAGGAAGCTTTAAAGATACTAATGAGCTATTCCATTTCAAAGCTATATTTGAAATTATCTGTTATTGGTAAAGTAGAATTGTGACATCTGAAGCCAGACCTCCAATAAATTAAGTCTTCAATGAGTTACGGCAGATGTGGAGGAAAATCATGGTGTCCTTGTCCTCTCATAGTACATTAACTTATTCCTACTGTAAAATTTGACATAGTCTATTCTTCACTCTCACCATACATTAAGTTTTTTCAGAGCACAGATGGCATTTTATTCACCAACGAATTTCCAATGGCTAGGACACTGCCCAGGACATGTTAAATCCTTAAAATAATAGTAGTTAAAGGAATACATGGACATCCATTAATATATAATCTAATGACCACTGGGTCAGCAGTGCTATATTACAGATATAATGAAGCACCATGTTAGAAAAGTTCTCTTTCTTCCAAAAGCCTAGATTTTTATTAACTGCAATATTAACACAAACAGCTAAGAGGATTGTTAACACAATTTAAGTGGTATAATGACCCGTTTTAATGATCAGATCAGATCAGATCAGTAGCTCAGTCGTCTCTGACTCTTTGCGACCCAGTGAATTGCAGCACGCCAGGCCTCCCTGTCCATCACCAACTCCCGGAGTTCACCCAGACTCACGTCCATCGAGTCAGGGATGCCATCCAGCCATCTCATCCTCGGTCATCCCCTTCTCCTTCTGCCCCTAATCCCTCCCAGCATCAGAGTCTTCTCCAGTGACTCAACTCTTCACATGAGGTAGCCAAAATACTGGAGTTTCAGCTTTAGCATCATTCCTTCCAAAGAACACCCAGGGCTGATCTCCTTCAGATGGACTGGTTGGATCTTCTTGCAGTCCAAGGGACTCTCAAGAGTCTTCTCCAACACCACAGTTCAAAGCATTAATTCTTCGGCACTCAGCCTTCTTCACAGTCCAACTCTCACATCCATACAT
>NW_011475429.1:0-515 GCF_000754665.1 Bison bison bison
AGCACGGAAATTGAAACTGTAATCAAAAATCTTCCAGCAAACAAAAGCCCAGGTCCAGACGGCTTCACAGCTGAATTCTACCAAAAATTTAGAGAAGAGCTAACACCTATCCTGCTCAAACTCTTCCAGAAAATTGCAGAGGAAGGTAAACTTCCAAACTCATTCTATGAGGCCACCATCACCTTAATATCAAAACCTGACAAAGAGCCTACAAAAAAAGAAAACTACAGGCCAATATCACTGATGAACATAGATGCAAAAATCCTTAACAAAATTCTAGCAATCAGAATCCAACAACACATTAAAAAGATCATACACCATGACCAAGTGGGCTTTATCCCAGGGATGCAAGGATTCTTTAATATCCATAAATCAATCAATGTAATACACCACATTAACAAATTGAAAAATAAAAACCATATGATTATCTCAATAGATGCAGAGAAAGCCTTTGACAAAATTCAACATCCATTTATGATAAGAACTCTCCAGAAAGCAGGAATAGAAGGAACATA
>NW_011475430.1:0-525 GCF_000754665.1 Bison bison bison
GAAACACTGGGCTGGAAGAAGCTCAAGCTGGAATCAAGATTGCCGGGAGAAATATCAATAACCTCAGATTAACCTCAGATATGTATGTGACACCACCCTTATGGCAGAAAGTGAAGAGGAACTAAGAGCCTCTTGATGAAAGTGAAAGTGGAGAGTGAAAAAGTTGGCTTAAAGCTCAACATTCAGAAAACGAAGATCATGGCATCTGGTCCCATCACTTCATGGGAAATAGATGGGGAAGCAATGGAAACAGTGTCAGACTTTATTTTAGGGGGCTCCAAAATCACTGCAGATGGTGACCGCAGCCATGAAATTAAAAGACGCTTACTCCTTGGAAGGAAAGTTATGACCAACCTAGATAGCATATTCAAAAGCAGAGACATTACTTTACCAACAAAGGTCCGTCTAGTCAAGGCTATGGTTTTTCCTGTGGTCATGTACGGATGTGAGAGTTGAACTGTAAAGAAAGCTGAGCGCCAAAGAATTGATGCTTTTGAAGTGTGGTGTTGGAGAAGACTCTTGAGA
>NW_011475431.1:0-540 GCF_000754665.1 Bison bison bison
CGCACCTCAGGATGAGGCCGGTCTCACGACGACATTCCAGACGTGGCCTCGTGGGTGCTTCCACATTGCGAAGCACCGCGACTTCCCTGTCCCCACTTGATAAGAACCCGATGCCCGGACATCTCTCCGAACTCCAACCTGTGAATGAAGTCAACACGAAGGGGCAGTGACTCGCCCGTGCATCGTCCGGAAAAGACCCCTAGGTTCCAAATACAGCTGGACAAGTGGCCTCTCTCCCCGGGGACACCTCGAGAGGCAAGCGGAGTTCCATGCCTCAACCAAAGACGAGGCCTCACTCTCCTGTCGCCAGTGTGCAGGGACACTGCAATCGGAGTCTGAAATCAGAGGAACCCCGAGGATCCTGCCTCAATTGGAGATGAGGCCCTCTTCCAATGCACCAAACCCCGTCGAGTCCCGAGAGGCCCCTCCCCACCTCCAGTTTCCCTGACTTCTCAGAGCCACCATGAGAAGCCCCCTGAGGTCACCTGCACAAGTCGAGGGAACCCAGGGTTTCCTGCCTCAACCCGAGAAAGACCTCGA
>NW_011475432.1:0-684 GCF_000754665.1 Bison bison bison
GTATGATCCCGTTGTCCTATTTACGTTTATTGTTTTGGGTTTGAGTTTATCACGTGTTTTTTGTGTTTCCTGTCTAGAGAATATCCTTTAGTATTTGTTGGAGAGCTGGTTTGGTGGTGCTGAATTCTCTTAACTTTTGCTTGTCTGAGAAGCTTTTGATTTCTCCTACATATTTGAATGAGATCCTTGCTGGGTACAATAATCTGGGCTGTAGGTTATTTTCTTTCATCACTTTAAGTATGTCTTGCCATTCCCTCCTGGCTTGAAGAGTTTCTATTGAACGATCGGCTGTTATCCTAATGGGAATTCCCTTGTGTGTTATTTGTTGTTTTTCCCTTGCTGCTTTTAATATTTGTTCTTTGTGTTTGATCTTTGTTAATTTGATTAATATGTGTCTTGGGTGTTTCGCCTTGGGTTTATCCTGTTTGGGACTCTCTGGGTTTCTTGGACTTGGGTGATTATTTCCTTCCCCATTTTAGGGAAGTTTTCAACTATTATCTCCTCAAGTATTTCTCATGGTCTTTCTTTTTGTCTTCTTCTTCTGGGACCCCTGTGATTCGAATGTTGTGGCGTTTAATATTGTCCTGGAGGTCTCTGAGATTGTCCTCATTTCTTTTAATTCGTTTTTTCTTTATCCTTCTCTGATTCATTTATTTCTACCTTTCTATCTTCTAATTCACTTAA
>NW_011475433.1:0-526 GCF_000754665.1 Bison bison bison
ATCTTTTCTGTACAGTTCTTCTGTGTATTCTTGAAATCTCTTCTTAATATCTTCTGTTTCTGTTATGTCCATACCATTTCTGTCCTTTATCGAGCTCATCTTTGCATGAAATGTCCTTTGGTATCTCTGATTTTCTTGAAGAGATCCCTAGTCTTTCCCATTCTGTTATTTTCCTCTATTTCTTTGCATTGATCACTGAAGAAGGCTTTCTTATCTCTTCTTGCTATTCTTTGGAACTCTGCATTCAGATGTTTATATCTTTCCGTTTCTCCTTTGCTTTTTGCTTCTCTTCTTTTCACAGCTATTTGTAAGGCCTCCCCAGATAGCCATTTTGCTTTTTTGCATTTCTTTTCTATGGGAATGGTCTTGATCCCTGTCTCCTGTACAATGTCATGAACCTCAGTCCATAGTTCATCAGGCACTCTATCTATCAGATCTAGGCCCTTAATTCTATTTGTCACTTCCACTGTATAATCATAAGGGATTTGATTTAGGTCATACCTGTATGGTCTGGTGGTTTTCCCTA
>NW_011475434.1:0-853 GCF_000754665.1 Bison bison bison
GCTTCCTGCTTTTTTCCTTGTCTCTTCTGAAATGTCACACCTCAGAGATGATTCCTTTCAGCACTCTATCTAAAATTATATCACCCTGTCACATACTGTCTCTCTCTACTTACCTTTTCTTTTTCCTTCTAACACTCACAGCTGCTGAACATTATACCTTTTCTATCTCTGCTTCTGATATATACCTTCAATGGGGGAAGGAAAATTTTTTTCAGTATTCACTGATGTACTTCCTGCAGTGCCTCAAACTGCACCCAGCATTGGTAGCTAGGCAATACATATTTGTTGAATTAATAAACTAATGCATGAATGAACTGGGGGGAAAACTTACTGAACAATATTGAATGATGCCAGTGATACCTTTGTTTTTCAGTTATGCATTGCTGCGTAACAAAACCTATTGTCTCAAAATAACATCACACATTTAGAATTTCGGCAGGACCCAGCAAGGTTATCACTGCTTTTTACCTGGTATTGGCTGAGAGAGCTTGAAGCCTGAAATAATTCACTCACTCTCACATCTCTGGAGGTCGATGTTGATTGTCAGCTTGGACATCAGCTAGGATCTGGGACACAGCACCTACATCCCACAACTTCATGTGACTGCTTGGCTTCCTTATGCTGTGATGGGTTCCCAATAAAACTATCACAATGAAGAGAAGAGAAAGACAGGTTAAATGTATATTGCCTTTTATCATTTTGTCTGGGAAGACAAGCAATGGCACTTCTGCCCCATTCTATTCATCAAAAAGCATGGCTAATAATGAGAAAACAAAGAGAAATTAAGGAAACAATTCCATTCACCATTGCAACGGAAAGAATAAAATACTTAGGAATATATCTACCTAAAGAA
>NW_011475435.1:0-645 GCF_000754665.1 Bison bison bison
TCCTCTGTCATCTCCTTCTCCTCCTGCCTTCAATCTTTCCAGCTTCTAGGGTCTTTTCTAAGGAGTCAGTTCTTCTCATGAGGTGGCCAAAGGATTGGAGTTCAGCTTTAGCATCAGTCCTTCGAATGAATACTCAGGGTTGATTTCCTTTAGGATGGACTGGTTTGATCTCCTTGCAGTCCAAGGGACTCTCAAGAGTCTTCCAAAGTTTGAAAGCATCAATTCTTCAACACTTATCCTTTTTTATTCTCCAACTCTCACATCCATACATGACTACTAGAAAAATCATGGCTTTGACTATATGGACCTTTGTTGGCAAAGTGATGACTCTGTCTAGGTTTGTCATCAGATCAGTCACTCAGTCATGTCCGACTCTTTGTGACCCCATGAATCGCAGCATGCCAGGCCTCCCTGTCCATCACCAACTCCCAGAGTTCACTCAGACTCACGTCCTTTGAGTCAGTGATGCCATCCAGCCATCTCATCCTCTGTTGTCCCCTTTCTCCTCTTGCCCCCAATCCCTCCCAGCATCAGAGTCTTTTCCAATGAGTCAACTCTTCCATGAGGTAGCCAAAGTACTGGAGTTTCAGCTTTAGCATCATTCCTTCCAAAGAATCCCAGGGCTGATCTCCTTCAGAATGGACT
>NW_011475436.1:0-506 GCF_000754665.1 Bison bison bison
TTCTGTCCTTTATCGAGCTCATCTTTGCATGAAATGTTCCTTTGGTATCTCTGATTTTCTTGAAGAGATCCCTAGTCTTTCCCATTCTGTTGTTTTCCTCTATTTCTTTGCATTGATTGCTGAAGAAGGCTTTCTTATCTCTTCTTGCTATTCTTTGGAACTCTGAATTCAGATGTTTTTATCTTTCCTTTTCCCCTTTGCTTTTCACTTCTCTTCTTTTCACAGCTATTTGTAAGGCCTCCTCAGACAGCCATTTTGCTTTTTTGCATTTCTTTCTCTTGGGGATGGTCTTGATCCTGTCTCCTGTACAATGTCATGGACCTCATTCCATAGTTCATCAGGCACTCTATCTATCAGATCTAGGCCCTTAAATCTATTTCTCACTTCCACTGTATAATCATAAGGGATTTGATTTAGGTCACCTGAATGGTCTAGCGGTTTTCCCTACTTTCTTCAATTTCAGTCTGATTGCATAAGAGTTCATGGTCTGAGCCACAGTCAGCTCC
>NW_011475437.1:0-939 GCF_000754665.1 Bison bison bison
GTATAATCCATGGAGTCACAAAGAGTTGGACATGACTGAGCGACTTTCACTTTCACTTTTTAACTGAGTTTCTAAGATATTTGGAAAACCTCTTCCAGGGAGAATCCTTAGAGACATAGTGAAGAGAAGGGTTTAGACCAGACTGTACTCCCATGAGGAGGCCAGGCCTCTGATCGACCAACTTGTCCCCATCTCCTGTTGTGGAGTAGAAACTTCACTAAAGACACTGTGTCGGGCCAGCCCTTGGGTCCTGACATGGCACTGCCCTGCTATTCTCCTTCCCCTCCCCATCCATTTGGTACCAAATCCTAGTAACTGTCCCATGACTCACTGGGCTCTCAGGTCACACTCACTGCCACCACCTCAGACCATGCACCTCTTACACAGACAATTAACTAGCCACTAACTAGTCCTCCTGCCTTCAGGTTCCTAAGGGACCCAGCATTCTGGATCAGACTGACCTTCCTGGAGCCTGGCTCCACTGATGAGTCTTCTTAGCTGACTCCCACTTTATAAAGCAAACTCGGAAGTCCCAAGCGCACACCATGCAGAATCTAGCCGCACCCTGCCTCAAGCAACTATCCCACGTGATGGGTTCACTAACACTTCCAAAACACTCATCCAAGGGGAAGACACGCAGGTGCTTTGAAAAATGAGTGTTCCCGGGCCTGAGTCAAACTTACTGAGACTTACTGGGGGTGGATCCCAGGAATCTGTACTTATAAAAAGTTTCAGGCTGCTGAAGCACTGCCGGGTGTAGGAACCACAGCCCTACACAGCCACCTGGGAGATCTGTGCCCAGCCCCCCACCCCACATCCATCACACACCCCCAGTCTCTCTGCCGCCCAGGATCTGCCTGTTGAATTCTCCCCATCCTTCAAGGCCCACGTCCAATATTCACTCCTGCAAGAGGTTTCTCCACATTCCTTCAGCCAGAA
>NW_011475438.1:0-1426 GCF_000754665.1 Bison bison bison
GCTGGCGATTATCAAGCAGATGATCGGGCAGGTGTCGCGGGGCTCAGCTGGCGATTATAAAGCAGATGAGTGGGCAGGTGTCGCGAGGCTCAGTTGGCGATTATCAGGCAGAGGAGCTGGCAGGTGTCTCGCGGCTCAGCTGACGATTATCAAGCAGATGAGCTTGCAGGTGTCGCGTGGCTCAGCTGGCGATTATCAAGCAGATGAGCGGGCAGGTGTCATGTGGCTCAGCTGGCGATAGTCAAGCAGATGAGCGGGCCGGTGTCATGTGGCTCAGCTGGCGATATCAAGCAGGTGAGCGGGCAGGTGTCGCGAGGCCCAGCTGGCGATTATCAGGCAGATGAACGGGCCGGTGTCGCGTGGCTCAGCTGGCGATTATCAGGCAGATGAGTGGACAGGTGTCGCGCAGCTAAGCTGGCGATTATCAGGCAGAGGAGCGGGCAAGTGTCCTGGGGCAGAACTGGCGATTATCAAGCAGATGAGCAAGCAGGTGTCGCGCACCACAGCTGGTGATTATCAAGCAGATGATCGGGCAGGTGTCGCGAGGCTCAGCTGTCGATTATCAAGCAGTTGAGCGGGCAGGTATCGCGGGGCTCAGCTGGCGATTATCAAGCAGATGAGTGGCAGCTGTCGCACGGCTCAGCTGGCGATTATCAAGCAGATGAGCAAGCAGGTGTCACGAGGCTCAGCTGGCGATTATCAAGCAGATAAGCGGGCAGGTGTCGCGAGGCTCAGCTGGCGATTATCAAGCAGATGAGCGGGCAGGTGTCGCGGGGCTCAGCTGGCGATTATCAAGCAGATGAGCGGGCAGGTGTCACGCGGCTCAGCTGGCGATTATCAAGCAGATGAGCGGGCAGGTGTCGCGAGGCCCAGCTGGCGATTATCAGGCAGATGAACGGGCCGGTGTCGCGTGGCTCAGCTGGCGATTATCAGGCAGATGAGTGGACAGGTGTCGCGCAGCTAAGCTGGCGATTATCAGGCAGATGAGCGGGCGGGTGTCATGTGGCTCAGCTGGCGATTATCAAGCAGATGAGCGGGCCGGTGTCATGTGGCTCAGCTGGCGATTATCAAGCAGGTGAGCGGGCAGGTGTCGCGAGGCTCAGCTGGCGATTATCAAGCAGATGAGCGGGCAGGTGTCGCACGGCTCAGCTGGCGAATATCAAGCAGATGAGCAAACAGGTGTCGCGTGGTTCAGCTAGCGATTATCAAGCAGATGAGCGGGCAGGTGTCATGTGGCTCAGCTGGCGATTATCAAGCAGATGAGCGGGCCGGTGTCCTAGGCTCAGCTGGCGATAATCAAGAAGATGAACGTGCAGGTGTCACGCGGCTCAGATGGCGATTATCAGGCAGATGAGCTGGCAGATGACGCATGGCTCAGCTGGCGATGATCAGGCAGATGAGCGAACAGGTGTCACCAGGCTAAGCT
>NW_011475439.1:0-561 GCF_000754665.1 Bison bison bison
GAGATCAGTAGAAAAATAACTCCAGAAAGAATAAAGGGATGGAGCCAAAGCAAAAACAATACCCTGTTGTGGATGTGACTGGTGATAGAAGCAAGGTCCGATCCTGTAAAGAGCAATATTGTGTAGGACCTGGAATGTTAGGTCATTGAAATTGGAAGTGGTCAAACAGGAGATGGCAAGAGTGAACATCGACATTCTAGCAATCAGCAAGCTAAAATGGACTGGAATAGGTAAATTTAACTCAGATGACCATTATATCTACTACTGTGTGCAGGAATCCCTTAGAAGAAATGGAGTAGCCATTATGGGCAACAAAACAGTCCAAAATGTAGTACTTGGTTGCAATCTCAAAAATGACAGAATTTTGGGGCAAAAATGGACAAAATCTGTCCATTTCCAAGGCAAACCATTCAATATCATGGTAATACAAGCCTATGCCCTCAACCAGTAACGCTGAAGAAGCTGAAGTTAAATGGTTCTATGAAGACCTACAAGATCTTTTAGAACTAACACCCCCAAAAGATGTCCTTTTCATTATAGGGGACTGGAATGCAAAAGTAG
>NW_011475440.1:0-517 GCF_000754665.1 Bison bison bison
TGTTATATCTTCTTCTTGGATTGATCCTTTGATCATTATGTAGTGACCATCTTTGTCTCTTTTCACAGCCTTTGCTTTAAAGTCTATTTTATCTGATATGAGTATTGCTACTCCTGCTTTCTTTTGGTCCCTATTTGCATGGGAAATCTTTTTCCAGCCCTTCACTTTCAGTCTGTATGTGTCCTCTGTTTTGAGGTGGGTCTCTTGTAGACAACATATGTAGGGGTCTTGTTTTTGTATCCATTCAGCCAGTCTTTGTCTTTTGGTTGGGGCATTCAACCCCTTTACGTTTAATGTAATTACTGATAAGTATGATCCCGTTGCCATTTACTTTATTGTTTTGGGTTCGAATTTATACACCGTTTTTGTGTTTCCTGTCTAGAGAATATCCTTTAGTATTTGTTTGGAGAGCTGGTTTGGTGGTGCAGAATTCTCTCAGCTTTTGCTTGTCTGAAAAGCTTTTGATTTCTCCTTCATAGTTGAATGAGATCCTTGCTGGGTACAATAATCTGGGCTG
>NW_011475441.1:0-673 GCF_000754665.1 Bison bison bison
CTCACTTGTTCAGTTGCGCTGTGGGGAAGGAGGGAGGGATGCTGCAAACAATAACACTGGCGTGCACTCGCAATGCCTCAGCCACACTGGGTCTGCCCCCGCTCACGGCGCGTGTAGCCTCCCTGCCCACACTGCTCAGGCTCTAGGTTGCTCCACTTGGAACAATCTGAGGCCGGCCCTGGGCTGCATGCACCTCCCAGGTCCAAGCCGCTCAGGTTCAGGCACTCGGGTAGTCCTCAGAGGCGCAGACTCAGTTGGGCCTGTGCTTTGTGCCCTTCCCAGGTCCGAGCAGCTCAGGTGATGAGGTGTTTGGCGAGCGCCAATGCTGCGACTTATCACCTCCCCGCCACTCGGTTATCTGGGTGTAAAACCGGCACACCTTCTCAGGCAGATGTTGACCGTCCAGACCCCCAAGAAGTTTTAGTTAGCAAAGAAGCCTGCTTACAGTTTTATAGATAATGTCTCTCTGGGGCTGCGATTGCCCCCTTCCGGTTCTGGCTGCCTGTCACCGGAGGGGGAAGGTCTGCAGCCGGCTATCTCTGTTCAGTCCTTTGTTCCGTGAGCGGGCCTGGCGGTGTCTTAGGTTAGGGCTGGCTTTTCGCATGGTAGATATCCCACAGTCTGGTTTGCTAGCCCAAATTATTTCGCTCAGATAGCACTCAGGGTATTCAGG
>NW_011475442.1:0-516 GCF_000754665.1 Bison bison bison
TGTGTTTGTTAGCCATCTGTATGTCTTCTTTGGAGAGATGTCTATTTAGTTCTTTGGCCCATTTTTTGATTGGGTCATTTATTTTTCTGGAGTTGAGCTGTAGGAGTTGCTTGTATATTTTTGAGACTAGTTGTTTGTCCGTTGCTTCATTTGTTATTATTTTCTCCCATTCTGAAGGCTGCCTTTTCACCTTGCTAATAGTTTCCTTTGTTGTGCAGAAGCTTTTAAGTTTAATTAGGTCCCATTTGTTTATTTTTGCTTTTATTTCCAATATTCTGGGAGGTGGGTCATAGAGGATCCTGCTGTGATGTATGTCGGAGAGTGTTTTGCCTATGTTCTCCTCTAGGAGTTTTATAGTTTCTGGTCTTACGTTGAGATCTTTAATCCATTTTGAGTTTATTTTGTGTATGGTGTTAGAAAGTGTTCTAGTTTCATTCTTTTACAAGAGGTTGACCAGTTTTCCCAGCACCACTTGTTAAAGAGATTGTCTTTAATCCATTGTATATTCTTGCCTCC
>NW_011475443.1:0-505 GCF_000754665.1 Bison bison bison
AACTCTCCAGAAAGCAGGAATAGAAGGAACATACCTCAACATAATAAAAGCTATATATGACAAACCCACAGCAAATATTATCCTCAATGGTGAAAAATTGAAGGCATTCCCTCTAAAGTCAGGAACAAGACAAGGGTGCCCACTTTCACCATTACTGTTCAACATAGTTTTGGAAGTTTTGGCCACAGCAATCAGAGCAGAAAAAGAAATAAAAGGAATCCAAATTGCAAAAGAAGAAGTAAAACTCTCACTATTTCAGATGACATGATCCTCTACATAGAAAACCCTAAAGACTCCACCAGAAAATTACTAGAACTAATCAAATGATTATAGTAGAGTTGCAGGATATAAAATCAACACACAGAAATCCCTTGCATTCCTATACACTAATAATGAGAAAACAGAAAAGAGAAATTAAGGAAACAATTCCATTCACCATTGCAATGGAAAGAATAAAATACTTAGGAAATATGTCTACCTAGAGAAACTAAAGACCTATACATAG
>NW_011475444.1:0-535 GCF_000754665.1 Bison bison bison
TGTTTTCCTCTAGGAGTTTTACAGTTTCTAGTCTTACATTTAGATCTTTAATCCATTTTGAGTTTATTTTTGTGCATGATGTTAGAAAGTGTTCTAGCTTTATTCTTTTACAAGTGGTTGACCAGTTTTCCCAGCACCACTTGTTAAAGAGATTGTCTTTTCTCCATTGTATATTCTTGCCTCCTTTGTTGAAGATAAGGTATCCATAGGTGAGTGGATTTATCTCTGGGATTTCTATTTTGTTCCACTAATCTATATTTCTATCTTTGTGCCGGTATTGTACAGTCTTGATGACTGTAGCTTTGTAATATAGCCTGGAGTCAGGCAGGTTGATTCCTCCAGTTCATTCTTCTTTCTCAAGATTGCTTTGGCTGATCGAGGTTTTTTGTACTGGAAAACAAATTGTGAAATTATTTGTTCTAGCTCTGTAGAAAAATACCGTTAGGTAGCTTTATATGGATTGCATTGAATCTATAGATTGCTTTGGGTAGTATACTCATTTTCAATTATATTGATTCTTCCAATCCATGAACAT
>NW_011475445.1:0-403 GCF_000754665.1 Bison bison bison
CCAGCTTGTGATTCCTTCAGCCCAGCATTTCTCATGATTACTCTGCATATAAGTTAAATAAGCAGAGTGACAATATACAGCCTTGATGTACTCCTTTTCCTATTTGGAACCAGTCTGTTGTTCCATGTCCAGTTCTAACTGTTGCTTCCTGACCTCTACACAGGTTTCTCAAGAGGCAGTTCAGGTGGTCTGGTATTCCCATCTCTTTCAGAATTTTCCACAGTTTATTGTGATCCACACAGTCAAAGGCTTTGGCGTAGTCAATAAAGCAGAAATAGATGTTTTTCTGGAACTCTTTTGGTTTTTCAAAGATCCAGCGGATGTTGGCAATTTGATCTCTGGGTCCTCTACCTTTTCTAAAACCAGCTTGAACATCTGGAAGTTCATGGTTCACATATTGCTG
>NW_011475445.1:853-1859 GCF_000754665.1 Bison bison bison
TTTACTAGTGTGTGCTGCTGCTGCTGCTAAGTCACTTTAGTCATGTCCGACTCTGTGTGACCCCAGAGACGGCAGCTCTACAGGCTCCCCTGTCCCTGGGATTCTCCAGGCAAGAACACTGGAGTGGGTTGCCATTTCCTTCTCCAATGCATGAAAGTGAAAAGGGAAAGTGAAGTTGCTCAGTCGTGTCCGACTCTTAGCGACCCCATGGACTGCAGCCTACCAGGCTCCTCCATCCATGGGATTTTCTAGGCAAGAATATTGGAGTGGGGTGCCATTGCCTTCTCTGACTAGTGTGTGAGATGAGTGCAATTGTGCATTAGTTTGAGCATTCTTTGGAATTACCTTTCTTTGGGGTTGGAATGAAAACCGACTTTTTCCAGTCCTCTGGCCACTGCTGATTTTTCCAAGTTTGCTGACATGAAAAGAGCAGCACTTTCACAGCATCATCTTTTAAAATTTGAAAGAGCTCAACCAGAATTCCATAGCCTCCATTAGGTTTGTTCATAGTGATGCTTCCTACGGCCGACCTGAGTTCACATTCGAGGATGTCCAGCCCTAGGTGAGTGTGAGTGATCACACCATGGTGATTATCTTGGTCGTGAAGATCTTTTTTGTACAGTTCTTCTGTGTATTCTTGCCACCTTTTCTTAATACCTTCTGCTTCTGTTAGGTCCATACCATTTCTGTCCTTGATTGAGCTCATCTTTGCATGAAATATTCCCTTGGTATCTCTAATTTTCTTGAAGAGATCTCTAGTCTTTCCCATTCTATTGCCTTCCTCTATATATTTGCATTGATCACTGAGGAAGGCTTTCTTATCTCTCCTTGCTATTCTTTGGAACTCTGCATTCAAATGGGTATGTCTTTCCTGTTCTCCTTTGCTTTTTGCTCCTCTTCTTTTCACAGCTATTTGTAAGGCCTCTTCAGACAGCCGTTTTGCTGTTTTGTATTTCTTTCTCTTGGGAATGGTCTTGATCCCCATCTCCTGTACAATGTCACAAAT
>NW_011475445.1:1959-2098 GCF_000754665.1 Bison bison bison
ACAATTTAAAAAAAAAAAAAACAAAGCCACAAAAATTATAAAAATATATATGAAATTTACTTTAAAAATAGGGTCTTTTTTTTTGCAAGGCAGGTTATAAAAATGAAAATTAAAGCAGTAATAAAGGACTTAAAAATTA
>NW_011475445.1:2198-4171 GCF_000754665.1 Bison bison bison
TGTCACATCTAGTCCCTTAAATCTATTTCTCACTTCCACTGTATAGTCATAAGGGATTTGATATAGGTCATACCTGAATGGTCTAGTGGTTTTCCCCACTTTCTTCAATTTAAGTCTGAATTTGCCAGTAAGGAGTTCATGATCTGAGCCACAGTCAGCCCCTGGTCTTGTTTTTGCTGACTGTATAGAGATTCTCTGTCTTTGGCTGCAAAATCTGATTTCAGTGTTGACCATCTGGTGATATCTATGTATAGAGTCTTCTCCTGTGTTTTTGGAAGAGGGTGTTTGCTATGACCACCGCTTTCTCTTGGCAGAGCTCTGTTAGCCTTTGTCCTGCTTCATTCTGTACTCCAAGGCAAAATTTGCCTGTTACTCCAGGAGTTTCTTGACTTCTTACTTTTGCATTCCAGTCCCTTATAATGAAAAGGACATCTTTTTGGGGTGTTAGTTCTAGCAGATCTTGTAGGTCTTCATAGAACCATTCAACTTCAGCTTCTTCAGCATTACTTGTCAGGGCATAGACTTGGATTACTGTGATATTGAACGGTTTGCCTTGGAAATGAACAGAGATCATGCTGTCGTTTTTGAGATTCCATCCAAGTACTGCATTTTGGACTCTTTTGTTGACCATGATGGCTACTCCATTTATTCTAAGGGATTCTTGCCCACAGTAGTAGATATAATGGTCATCTGAGTCAAATTCACCCATTCCAGTCCATCTTAGTTTGCTGATTCCTAGAATTTCGATGTTCACTCTTGCCATCTCCTGTTTGACCACTTCCAATTTGCCCTGATTCGTGGACCTAGCATTCCAGGTTCCTATGCAATATTGCTCTTTACAGCATTGAATCTTGCTTCTATTACCAGTCCCATCCACAACTGGGTATTGTTTTTCCTTTGGCTCCATCCCTTCATTCTTTCTGGAGTTATTTCTCCATTGATCTGCAGTAGCTTTCTCATGTTCCTTTACCTGCTAAATAGTTCTCTGCCTTTTCATTTTGTTTAGATTGCTGTGTTTGGGGTGGCCTTTCTGTATTCTTGCCATTTGTGGCTCCTCTTTATTGTAGAGGTTCCTCCCTGAGGATGGGGTTGGACGAGTGGCTTGTCAAGGTTTCCTGTTTAGGGAAGCTTGCGTCTGGTGTTCTGGTGGGTGGAGCTGAATTTCTTCTCTCTGGAGTGCAGTGATGTGTTCTGTAGTGAGTTTTGAGGTGTGTGTGGGTTTGGTGTGGCTTTGGACAGCCTGTATATTACAGCTCTGGTCTATGTTCCTGCTTTGTTGAAGAATTAGCTTGGTGTGTCTTGCTCTGAAAATTGTTGGCTCTTGGGCAGAGCTTGGTTTCAGTGTAGGTATGGAGGCTTTTGGCTGAGCTCTTATCAATTAATGTTCCCTGGAGTCAGGAGTTCTCTGGCGTTCTCAGGTTTTGGATTTAAGCCTCCTGCCTCTGGTTTTCAGTCTTATCTTGAAGTAGTCTCAAGACTTCTCCATCCATACAGCACCAATGATAAAACATCTAGGTTAATGGTAAAAGGTTCTCCACAGTGAGGGACACCCAGAAAGGTTCGCTGAGTTACATGGAGCAGAGAAGAGGGAGGAGGGAGATAAAGGTGACCAGGAGGAGAAGAGGGGGAATCAAAAGGGGAGACAGCAATCTAGCCAGTAATCAAATTCCTATGTGCTCTCCACAGCCTGGAACACCCAGAGAGGTTCATGGAGTTACATGGAGAAGAGAAGAGAAGAGGGAGGAAGGAGATAGAGTCGCTAGAAGGAGAAGGGTGGGGGGGGGTCGAAAAGGATAGAGGCAAATTTAGCCAGTTATCAGTTTCCTAAGTGTTCACCACATCCTGGAATACCCAAAGAGATTAACAGAGTTTGGTAGAGAAGAGATGGGGGAGGGAGGAGATAGAGGTGACCTAGGGGAGAAAAAGGAGAGTCAAAAGGGGGAGAGGGCAATCAAGCCAGTAATCACACTCCT
>NW_011475445.1:4271-19146 GCF_000754665.1 Bison bison bison
ATTAAAAAATTTAAAAATATTAATAGTAAAAATATATCTAGGAATTTCTCTGGAGCTGTTGTGGGCAGTGTGGAGTCAGTTCAGTTTCAGATACTTCCTTGTTACAGCTTATACTTCTCAAGGTCTGTAGGCCCCTTCCAAAGTAGTTGGTGCCAACTACAGGATTTTAAATGACTGTTGCACCTGTCACTTCCAAAGACGTTCCCTCTGTTTATTTTGGCTTCTTCTGTTTGCAAGTCTCTTCAGTGTCTAATTTCTGCCCTGACACAAGGGGGCAAAGGTGGTCACGTATTTAGGCTCACTTGTTCAGTCGTGCTGTGGGGAGGCAGGAAAACTGCAAACAAATATGCCTGGCGTGTGTGGTGAGTGCTCACAGTGTCTATGACACACTGGGTTTGCCCCTGCTCAGGTTGTGTGTGCTTTCCCAGTCTACACTGCCCAGGCTCCAGGTTGCTCTACAGGGGAATTATCTAAAGCAGGCCCTGCGTTGCGTGCACCTCCCAGGTCTAAGCCACTCAGGTTCAGCTTCTCGGGTATTCCATAAAGATGCAGACTCGATTGGGCCTGTGTTTTGTGTCCTTCCCAGGTCCAAGTGGTTCAGGTGACCAGGTGCTTGGCAAGTGCACTCTCCTCAGGTGGAGTGGTGCATTGTATCACCTCCCTGGTCCCAGCTGCTCGGTTTCCTGGGTGCGCAGTGGGAGTGCCATCTCAGGTGTGCCTAGTGTCTCCTCTGGGGAGCTGATCTCTGGTTGCGACCCTCCTGATGGATGTCAACTATCCAGGATCCCAGGTAGACTTGGTTAGCAACTGGGAGCCTGCTCGCAGTTTTGTCGCAGATGCCATCTCTGGAACCAAGACTGCCCCTTTCCAGCTCTGGTTGTCGCCCACCTGCCTCTCTGTCTCCGGCAGGGGATGGGCCAGCCTACAGCTGGCTAGCTCTCCTCTGGTATTTGCTCAGTCCTTTGTTCTGTGAGCGGGCTGGCAGTGCCTTAGTTTAGAGCTTTTTTCAGGAAAGTTCTCTCTCTCTCTCTCTCTTTTTTTTCTCTCTCTGGCTATCCCACTGTTTGGATTGCTATCTCATTTAGCTCCCTCAGATTGTCCTCAGGGCATTCAGACCTGGTCCCTACCCTAAGCAATGCCGCCTGCACCTCCCTGTTCATCCCCTGCTTGCTGCTGGTGGACGCTAGCATCTGGGCTACTTCTCCACTGTGAGTTGCCGTCAGGTGTGTAATCTGTGGGTTTTATTTATTCATTTATTTATTTATTTTTCCTCCCGGTTATGTTGCCCTCTGAGATTCCAAAACTCCCCACAGACCCACCGGTGAGAGGGTTTCCTGGTGTTTGGAAACTTCTCCTCTTTTATGACTCCCTCTCCGGGATGGGTCTCCATCCCTAACTCTTTTGTCTCTCTTTTAATCTTTTATATTTTGTCCTACCTCCTTTAAAAGATAATGGGCTGCCTTTCTGGGTGCCTGGTGTCCTCTGCCAGTGTTCAGAAGTTGTTTTGTGGAACTTGCTCAGCATTCAAATAATCTTTTGATGAATTTGTGGGGGAGAAAGTGGTCTCCTGGTCCTATTCCTCTGCCATCTTAGGACTGCCCCTCACTATGAACTTTTATCTTAAAACTGTTTTTTCCTGAATCTCATGAGTTTTAATATGCTGTGCTTGCATTTTTGTTTGTCTCAATGTACTTTTTGATTCTCTTCTTTGAATCATCAATTGTTCAATAGCACATTGTTTAATCTCCATATCTTTGTGAATTTTCCAGTTTTCTTCTTGTAATTGATTTCTTGATTTGTACCATTTTGGTTGGAAAAGATAGTTGATATGATTTTAATCTTCTTAATTTATTAATACCTTTTTTGTACTCTATCATATGATCTATTCTGGAGAATCTTTCATCTGTGCTTAGAAGAACATATTCTGTTGCTTTTGGATGGAGTCTTCCTTATATGTCTGTTAAGTGCATTCTGACTTTTAAGTGGGAATGCCTAGCTCATTAAAAAAATTTTTAAATTTATTTTTTAATGTAAATTTATTTATTTTAATTGGAGGCTAATTACTTTACAATATTGTATTGGTTTTGCCATACATCAACATGAATCCACCACGGGTGTACACAAATTTAATATAGTTATCAATAGGTGTTTTATTTCTATACATCTATCATTTTTGTTCCACTTGTTCACTCAATTTATATTCCACTCTTCCTCCTTCATTGTTTTATTATTCTTGGAATAATTATATATTAAAATAATTGTTTTTGTTTGTCCTTCTCCTTTCAGTTCAGTTCAGTCGCTCAGTCGTGTCCGACTCTTTGCGACCCCAGGAATTGCAGCACGCCAGGCCTCCCTGTCCATCACCAACTCCCGGAGTTCACCCAAACTCATATCCATTGAGTCGGTGATGCCATCCAGATCTCATCCTCTGTTGTCCCCTTCTTTATATTCCTTTATTTCTCCTTTTCTTCCTTCTTCTGGAATAGTTTAAGTTTTTGTGCTACTGTAAATTTCTATTGGCATCAAACTATTTTTTTCTTTTTTAGTGTTTTTTCTTGAGATTACAGTGCATTTGCATGTGTTAAGTCGCTTCTGTGGCCCTATGGACTGTAGCCTGCCAGGCTTCTCTGTCCATGGAATTCTCCAGGCAAGAATACCAGAGTGGATTGCCCTCCTCCATTGCAATCCATGCCCTCCTCCAGGAGATCTTCCTGACCCAGTGATTGAACCCACGTCTTCTGTGTCTTTTGCATTGGCAGGCAGGTTCTTTACCACTAGCACCACCTGAGAAGCCCCTGAGGTTACAATTTGCATCCTTATATATTTACAGTCTTAAAATTAATACTATTAAGTTTTGTTTAAAATACAAGGACACTGCAATTGTGTATGGCTATTTAACTTGTTCCACTTCCTTTATGTTAAAGTTATCACATGTATATTTTGTATATTATGAACATATCATTAATGTTATAAATTTTGCTTTAAAGCAAGGTTGGCAAAACTTTTGTAAAGGGCATGGAAAAGCTAAACAAATTACCTATGGTCATAAACCTTAATTTAAGAGAGAAATACTTGATTGATGATAAAAACTAAACTGCAAATCATTATGTACTATATCTCTGAGTTTATGAAAACCTTACTAGAACCCAGAAATTCCTTCTTGTTTCCACAAGTGCATGCAACAATTACATTGAAAAAACATAGCAGCAAGAGGGATACATATCAGTTTCTCATCTTAGAGGGAAACTGAATAGTTTTCAAGAATATGGCCAGTCCAGGTTCGATGCACGATACTGGATGCTTGGGGCTGGTGCACTGGGACGACCCAGAGGGAGGGTATGGGGAGGGAGGAGGGAGAAGGGCTCAGGATGGGGAACACAGGTATACCTGTGGTGGATTCATTTCGATATTTGGCAAAACTAATACAATATTGTAAAGTTTAAAAATAAAATAAAATTAAAAAAAAAAGAATGAGTAAGATAAAAGTAAAATTCTTAGCTTCACTTATGCAGCTTACTGTTATTGAGTAAGCTATAGTGAAACATTTCCAATCCCCCCATTAAAAAAAAAAAAAAAAGAATATGGCCAATCAGGTCATGTTTGGAGAGGACCCTATATTAAGTTCCAAAGAGAATGAGCTGAATTTTTAGTGACATCAACACTTTTAATCAACACTCCAATTTATTTGTCAAGAACAAAGCACCTGCCTTAATTTTCTGAAGAGCAAGTGCTGTTGGTAGGCTACAAGCTGAAGATGATTAGCCTTGGAGTCACTTAACTGGCACTGTTGATTTATATGATTGAATCATAAATCATTTATATGATTTATATGGCATCATATGACTTAAGACCTGTTAGGCTTGGTCATTAATTTGTTCTTTGACATGGAGAGAATAAAATATGTTTGTGCCTCAGCCACCTCACTTATAAAATAAAAGGATTAGATAAGGCATTTTTTTCAAACTCCATGACTTTCTTTATAATCTAGTTATTGTGTTTTTCCTTATCTCAGGGCACAGTCATATTAACATCTCTGACTTCTGTTCTGCATGATGATAACGAGTTTTCCAACCCAGGGCAGTTTGATCCTGGTCACTTCCTGGATGAAAGTGGCAACTTTAAGAAGACTGACCACTTCATGGCTTTTTCAGCAGGCAAGCATGCTTCATTTTTGTCTGTACATTAGAGGTCAAATGAGAGGAGGAAGAGCTTTGTATGGAGGCAACCCTGAGCTGGACAAATTGTCATTTTCATGAGTCCAGAGGCACCACTCCCAAGGTGCAGATAATTTCTGATTGGATTGGAGGCTGCACTCACTGAGTTCTGCCCTCTCACCCACCTCTGACAATCTTAAGGGCTCCTCGTAGAAGTCTAGTTCCACTGAGACTTTTCTCCCCCGTCCAGAGATGCCATTCACTCAATAAATGTCTCTGAGGACCTTATATGTAGTAGACCCATGCTCACTCAGATCCAGGGATAGAAATGTGAATAAGGGACAGCTCTCCTTTAAGAAAGAGGAATGTGAGTTAACAGATGATGATACTCCAGAGAGACAAGTGCTATTCAAAAGGCTTCTGTGGAAACCCAGAGACAGGAGCTCCTGAATCTTACATTTTGGGAGCAGGGCAGAGGACAGAGTAGTTGGAACAAAAGGGAAATTTTCTTGCAGGAAGAAATATTTTAGTATCTTCCTTTAATTTGGGGAGGTCCTTGAAAGAAAGAGGCAGGGTACTCAAAAAGTTTCATTAAAGGCAGTTTAATGAAGAGACTCTTTTCAGAGGTGTGGACATGATTAACTGAAGTATCAAGGAATGGTCAAGTACTCAGGGATGAGCATCAACAGGACAATGTCATCATCCTATGTCAGAAGGACTGGGAGAAGGAGGGTGTTGCTGGAACCCAAGCAGATCTTTAGCAAAGAGAGAATGGATGCCTCAGCAGGAGATGGGTCTATAGGCTGGAGAATACAGCCACTGCTGAAATTGTGGTCTGACAGGCCGGGACTGAGGGAGGGCATACTCTAACCTTCTCTAATCCTGAGTTTATTCACGGTGAAGAAGGGAACTAACTAGTGGGGTTATGCAGTCCATAGAAATCAACTTCCTAAATACACAGTAGGTGTAAAAGAAAAACAAACACAGTATGGATCTGGAAAAATGGAGAAATGGAGAGTGTTCAGCACAGTCCAAAGGATAAGGGTAGAAAGTAGAGGGTGAAGGGCCTTTCCTACAGAAGGAACTGAAATAGGGATAGAAATAGGAGGTTCACTCCTCATTGAACATCCAGGAAAATAGGTTTGAAGGAATGCTTGATGCTTGGTCCCAAGATTATGAACAATGCCCAGAATTTGATCTCAAAATGAGATCCTGCTAATCTTTTCCTTATCTACTTCCTGAATTTTGGGTCCATTGTTTCATAACAAACTGGCTTAAGATTTCTGCCCAGTTTGTGGGGTTTGCAGGATTGCTTTGTCTTGGCACTGTAGTATCATTATAAGACCTAAGGCTTCACTTTCTTGTTGCTGTTCAGTTGCTAAGTCATGTTCGACTCTTTGCAACCCCATGGATGGCAGCACACCAGGCCCTCTGTCCTCCACTGTCTCCCGGAGTTTGCTCAAATTCATGTCCATTGAGTTGGTGATACTATCTAACCATCTCATCCTCTGTCACATCCCTTCTCCTTTTGCCTTTACTTTATGAGCTTATATTCCAGGGTGTGGGACACAGGATAATTATAATTTCATGTGAAACATTTTGTATTAGAAGTATTTATGAGTCTTGTGGAAAACCAGCAAGAGAATGAATTATATCCCCCTGGATAGATCAAAGAACTCTGTATAGAGCAGGTGACACCTGTGGTGGATCTAGAAGGATATAGATAATCTCAGCAGGAAGAGCTGAGGGAAACAATATTTCAGTTGGAGGAATGACTGGATACTCATAACACTTGAAATAGCTAGTGTGTCTGGGGGTTAGAGAATGGTTAATAATATTTGTGTCAAGTTTGTGACATTTCTTTTTATACTTGGCAATGGTAAACTCTCGAATTGGAAGTAGATGGAAAAATATAGTGTGGAGCTCATGTTATTTGGGATGGGTGAGTGTGTATGTAGAAAGATATTACTGGCAAGCCTCAGTAAAGCAATATTGACATGGGTGTACAGAACAGACTCCGTTTAATAGAGAATGTACACTGAAATCTGTTCTGAGGAAATAAAGCAAACCGGATTTTGGTGTAAATAGAAGAAGCCATAGGTTAATTTGTCTTTTATTAATTTGTTTGTTTATGTATTTACTCATTCCATATTTATTTATGCTCCCCTTTGTGATATGTTAGAAATAGAATTGAACAACTATTTAATTTATGTGTCATTTTTAGGAAAAAGAGTTTGTGTTGGAGAAGGCCTGGCCCGCATGGAGCTGTTTTTACTCCTGGTCAGCATTTTACAGCATTTTACCTTGAAATCTGTGGTTGATCCAAAGCACATTGACACTGCACCAAGTTTCAAAGGGTTAATCTCTATTCCACCCTTCTGTGAGATGTGTTTCATTCCAGTCTGAAGAAAGGGCTGACTGCCAGGTTGCAGAGTGAGCCTCTCCAGCTCCATCTACACAAGCTGATGCTCTCTGTCCTGGCTGTTACCCATTGTCCAACTCTCCCTTACCTTTAGGAGTGACATTCTTGAGCCCTGCCTGTTCTAATTTTCTTTAAGATTCAGTTCAAGTTTTTTTTTTTTTTGCATGAAATAAAACAGTTTTGTCCCCAATAATTTTTTTTAAAATTACAGTCCTGAGATCTTAAGCTACATCCCATTTATTGTGTATACCAAATGGAGGGCACCTTATAAATGTTATATTTTATTAAAAATTAAAATTGGCAATTATCCCATGTGATAAAATTTTTAAAAATGTGTTCATCTCTTACTCCTATTTAGCTCTCTGGGGGAATGATCTCTTGATAGTTTGGATGTATAATTTTGCCTTTTCCCAATGTTTATTAAAAATATAATTATGTGTTTGATGGGTATGTTTGTGTATATATGTATATACATGCAAAAGAAATCAGGTGAAGATGACTCCAGCTAGAGGGAATAGTATGAGATAAAACTTGAATTTATTAGTCTTTCCAGAGATGTTCTTCCTCTTTCCCCTAGTGATTAAACACACACACACACACCCACACACAGACATACAGACATATAAAGGCAAAGAAGAGGGGAAGGTAATTAATATACATGTGGGTTATATTTGAACATACACAGAGAAATCTATGTGTGTGTTTAGTGTTCATGTGTGTATGTATTACTTATAGCTATGGTTTTTTGGTGACATTATATAATAGCATAAAGTTGATATTTTCACAAGCAGTGTAAGTTAATGTATCTCATAATACTCTGTTAATAGATATGATAATTTTTTAAAATTATCTTCCTATTCAAGGATATTTATATTATTTTTGAAAGCTTGTTAATATAAAAATGCTACTATTAATACATGCACACATCTTCTATTATTCCTTTACTGTCTCTTCAGGATAGTTTCTTAGAAGTGGTGTGGCTGCACATATATATGCACTTTAATTTTTCATAGATACAGAAGCATAATGCCCTAAAAATTACACATCTGCTTCAGTTCAGTTCAGTTCAGTCGCTCAGTCGTGTCTGACTCTTTGTGACCCCATGAATCACAGCACGCCAGGCCTCCCTGTCCATCACCAACTCCTGGAATTCACTCAAAATCATGTCCATCGAGTCATTGATGCCATCCAGCCATCTCATCCTCTGTTGTCCTCTTCTCCTCCTGCCCCCAATCCCTCCCAGCATCAGTCTTTTCCAATGAGTTAAGGAACTCATTGGAAGTTAAGGAACATGATAAAAAGCTGACCAAACCAAACAAAAGAGGAAGAGATAGAGAGTCTAACTGAAGAGAATTCAGAATAATGATAGTAAAAATAATCCAAAATCCTGAAAACAAAATGGAGTTACAGATAAATAGTCCTGAGGCAAGAATTGAGAAGAGGGAAGAAAAGTTTAACAAGGACCTAGAAGAAATAAAAAAGTCAATCAATAATGAATAATGCAATAAACTGAGATCAAAAGCACTCTGGAGGGAACCAACAGTAGAATAACTGAGGCAGAAGATAGGATAAGTGAGGTGGAATATAGAATGGTAGAAATAAATGAAGCAGAGAGGAAAAAAGAAAACAGAATTTTAAAAAGTGAGGACAACCTCAGAGACCTCTGGGACAATGTTAAACACCACAACATTTGAATCATAGAAGTCCCCAAAGAACAAGACAAAAAGAAAGGCTATGAGAAAGTACTTGAGGAGATTATAGTTGAAAACTTCCCTAAAATGGGGAAGGAAATAGCCACCCAAGTCCAAGAAACCCAAAGAATCCCAAATAGGATAAACCAAGGTGAAACAACCCAAGACACATATTAATCAAATTAACAAAGATCAAACACAAAGAACAAATACTAAACACAGTAAGGTAAAAACAACAAATAAAACACAAGGGGAGTCCCATAAGGATAATAGTAGATCTTTCAATAGAAACTCTTCAGGCCAGAAGGGAATGGCAGGACATACTGAAAGTGACATACTGAAAGAGAAAAATCTACAATTCAGATTATTGTACCCAGCTAGGATCTCATTCAAATATGAAGGACAAATCAAAAGCTTTATAGACAAGCAAAAGCTGAGAGAATTCAGTACCACCAAACGAGCTCTTCAACAAATACTAAAGGATCTTCTCTAGACAGGAAACACAGAAAAGGTTTATAAACTTGAACCCAAAACAACAAAGCAAATGGCAACGGGATCACACTTATCAATAATTACCTTAAATGTAAATGGGTTGAATGCTCCAACCAAAAGACAAAGACTGGCTGAAGGGATACAAGACCTCTATATATGCTGTCTACAAGAGACCCACCTCAAACCTAGGGGCACATACAGATCAAAAGTGAAGGGCTGGAAAAAGATATTTCACACAAATGGAGACCCAAAGAAAGCAGGAGTAGCATTACTCATATCAGATGAAATAGACTTTGAAATAAAGGCCATGAAAAGAGACAAAGAAGGACCTACATAATGATCAAAAGATCAATCCAAGAAGAAGATATAACAATTATAAATATATATGCGCCCAACATAGGAGCACTGCAATATGTGAGACAAATGTTAACAAGTATGAAAGGGGAAATTAACAGTAACACAGTAATAGTGGGAGACTTTAATACCCCACTCACTCCTATGGATATATCAACTAAACAGAAAATTAGCAAGGAAACACAAACTTTAAATGATACAATGGACCAGTTAGACCTAATTGATATCTATAGGACATTTCACTCTAAAACAATGTATTTCACCTTTTTCTCAAGGGCACACAGAACCTTCTCCAGGACAGATAACATCCTGGGCTATAAATCTAGCCTTGGTAATTTACAAAATTTGAAATCATCTCAAGCATCTTTTCTGATCACAGTACGGTGAAATTAGATGTCAACTACAGGAAAAAAAATATTAAAAATACAAACATATAAAGGCTAAATAACACACTTCTGAATAACCAACAAACCAGAGAAAACACAAAACCCCAAAGCCTATGGGATTCAGTAAAAGCAGTGCTAAGGGGAAGGTTCATAGCAATACAAGCCTACATCAAGAAGCAGGAGAGAAATCAAATAAATAACCTAACACTACACCTAAAGCAACTAGAAAAAGAAGAAATGAAGCACCCCAGGGTTAGTAGAAGGAAAGAAATAATAAAATTTACAGCAGAACTAAATGCAACATAAACAAAGAGACCATAGCCAAAATCAACAAAGCTAAAAGCTGGTTCTTTTAGAAGATAAATAAAATTGACAAACCATTAGCCAGCTCATCAAGAAACAAAGGGAGAAGAATCAAATCAACAAAATTACAAATGAAAATGGAGAAATCACAACAGGTAACACAGAAATACAAAGGATCATAAGAGACCACTATCAGCAACTATATGCCAATAAAATGGACAACTTGGAAGAAATGGACAAATTCTTAGAAATGTACAACTTTGCAAAACTGAACCAGGAAGAAATGGAAAATCTTAACAGACCCATCACAAGCATGGAAATAGAAACTGTAATCAGAAATCTTCCAGCAAACAAAAGCCCAGGACCAGATGGCTTCACAGTGGAATTCTATCAAAAATTTACAGAAAAGCTAACACCTATCCTACCCAAACCCTTCCAGAAAATTGCAGAAGAAGGTAAACTTCCAAACTCATTCTATGAGGCCACCATCACCCTAAAACAAAAACCAGACAAAGATGCCACAAAAAAATAAAACTACAGGCCAATATCACTGATGAATATAGATGCAAAAATCCTTAACAAAATCCTAGCAAACAGAATCCAACAACATATTAAAAAAATCATACATCATGACCAAGCGGGCTTTATCCCAGGGATGCAAGGATTCCTCAATATTCGCAAATCAATCATTGTGATACACCACATTAACAAATTGAAAGATAAAAACCATATAATTATCTCAATAGATGCAGAGAAAACCTTTGACAAAATTCAACACCCTCCAGAAAGCAGGCAAAGAAGCAACATATCTCAACCTGATAAAAGCCATACATGATAAACTCACAGCAAATATTTTCCTCAATGGTGAAACATTGAAAGCATTTCCCCTAAAGTCAGGAACTAGAGAAGGGTGCCCACTCTCACCACTACTATTCAGCATAGTTTTGGAAGTTACAGCCACAGCAATCAGAGCAGAAAAAGAAATAAAAGGAATGCAGACTGGAAAAAGAAGAAGTAAAACTCTCACTGTTTGCAGATGACATGATCCTCTACATAGAAAACTCCAAAGACTCTACCAAAAAATAACTAGAGCTAATTAATGAATATAGAAAAGTTGCAGAAGATATAAATTAACACACAGAAATCCCTTACATTCCTATATACTAACAATGAGAAAGCAGAAAGAGAAATTGAGGAAACAATTTCATTCACCAATGCAACGAAGAGAATAAAATACTTAGGAATAAATCTACCTAAAGAAACAAAAGACTTATATACTGAAAACTATAAAACACTGATGAAAGATATCAAAGATGACACAAATGATGGAGAAATATGCCATGTTCATGGAGCAGGAGAATCAATATAGTGAACATGACTATACTACCAAAAGCAATCTATAGATTCAATGCAATCTCTATCTAGCTACCAACGGTATTTTTTCAGATAATTAGAACAAATAATTTCAAGTTTGTATGGAAATACAAAAATCCTCGAATAGCCAAAGCAATCTTGAGAAAGAAGAATGCAACTTGAGGAATCAACCTGCCTGACTTCAGGCTCTACTACAAACCACAGTCATCAAGACAGTATGGTACTGCACAAAGACAGAAATGTAGATCAATGGAACAAAATAGAAAGCCCAGAGATAAATCCACATACCTATGGACACCTTATCTTTGACAAAGGAGGCGGGAATATACAATACAGAAAAGACAATGTCTTTAACAAGTGGTGCTGGGAAAACTGGTCAACCACTTGTAAAAGAATGAAACTAGAACACTTTCTAACACCATATACAAAAATAAACTCAAAATGGATTAAAGATCTAAATGTAAGACCAGAAACTAGAAAACTTCTAGAGGAAAACATAGGCAAAACACTCTCTGACGTGAATCATAGCAGGATCCTCTATGACCCACCTCCCAGAGTAATGGAAATAAAAGCAAAAATAAACCAATGGAACCTAATTAAAATTAAAAGCTTTTGCACAACGAAGGAAGCTATAAGCAAGGTGAAAAGAGAGGCTTCATAATGGGAGAAAATAATAACAAAAGAAGCAACTGACAAAGAATTTTTCTCAAAAATATACAAGCAGCTCCTGCAGCTCAATTCCAGAAAAATAAACTACCCAATCAAAAAATGAGCCAAAGAACTAAACAGACATTTCTCTAAAGAAGACATACAGATGGCTAACCAACACATGAAAAGATGCTCATCATCACTCATTATCAGAGAAATGCAAATTAAAACCACAATGTGGTACCATCTCACTCTGGTCAGAATGGCTGTTACCCAAAAGTCTACAAACAATAAATGCTGGAGAGGATGTGGAGGAAATGGAACCCACTTACACTGTTGGTGGGAATGCAAACTAGTACAGCCACTATGGAGAACAGTGTGGAGAGTACTTAAAACCTGGAAATAGGACTACTGTATGACCCAGCAATTTCACTCCCAGGCATACACCTGAGGAAAACAGAATTGAAAGAGACACTTGTACCCCAATGTTCATCGCAGCACTGTTTATAATAGCCAGGACATGGAAGCAACCTAGATGTCCATTGGCAGACTAATGAATAAGAAAGCAGTGGTACATATACACAATGGAGTATTACTCAGCTATTAAAAAGGATGCAGTTGAATCAGTTCTAATGAGGTGGATGAAACTGGAGCCTATTATACAGAGTTAAGTAAGTCAGAAAGAAAAACACTAATATAGTATATTAATGCATATATATGGAATTTAGAAAGATTGTAACAATGACCTATGTACAAGACAGCAAAAGAGATTCAGATATAAAGAACAGACTTTTAAACTCTGTGGGAGAAGGCAAGGGTGGGATGATTTGAGAGAATAGCATTGAAACATGTATATTATCATATGTGAAATAGATTGCCAGTCCAGGTTTGATGCATGAGGCAGGGTGCTCAGGGATGGTGCACTGGGATGACCCTGAGGGATGGGATGGGGAGGGAGGTAGGAGGAAGGGTCAGAATGGGGAACACATGTACACCCATGGCTGATTCATGTGAATGTATGGCAAAAACCACCACAATATTGTAAAGTAATTAGCCTCCAATTAAAAATTTTTAAAAAAAGAAAAAATAGAGTAGCTCTCATAGAGTCAATGAAACAGTCTGAAACTCAGTTGTTGTTGCTAAATCACTTCAGTCGTGTCCGACTCTGTGTGACCCCATAGACGGCAGCCACCAGGCTTCCCCGTCCCTGGGATTCTCCAGGCAAGAGTACTGGAGTGGGGTGCCATCACCTTCTCTGCTGAAACTCAGTACTTGGGAGCAATATCAAAAACAACAAGACGATTTTGGTTCATTTCCAAGGCAAACCATTCAATATTACATAATCCAAACCTATGCCCCAACCACATTTGAATGAAAATCTTAAATCTTAACTGGTTGTCTTCAGATGGTGGTATAGATCATTGGTGATGCTATTGGTGGTGCTGTTTGTTAGGTTTTGTACTGAAAAACACACACTGTTTTGCTATCTCTTACAGCAGAATTCTTAAACTTTTTAGTTTTCTCTTCTTCTTGAACCTAAGCAGACTTGTTGCTGGAAATCTCTTTTTTGCTTTCCAGAAAAAGGCAGAGGCTTGTGTACAGACTCCCTGCTGAAGTCATAAGGAGAGTCAGCAGGACTGTGTCCTCCATAATGTCCTCTGAAAATTCCTATCTACTGCATTCACTTTCTCCTCTCTGGCCCAGTGATGGTAGTCCTGCTATAGTACTCTGGTTGCTTCTAGAAAGAAATGAGTTTCTCCAGCTGCAACCCACACAACTAAGGTGACCAGGCACTCACTCACTGCTTTCCATCTCCTCCACAGGAGAGGATGCTGCCAGCACACAGCTCAGTCCCAGGTGAGGGGAGGGGTCTACTGTGGAATTCTTCTCTCTCCACTGCATCTAAATTCATATCCTTCTTGCTCTGAAGTTATTTTTGAAGAAATTCTAGGTTCACACAAAACTGGGCAACATGTATTCATCCAACCAACAATTTATCCATGCCCACTTCCCTGTCCCCTCTGAAAACCACTAGTTTGTTTAATATGTCTGTGAGTCTGTTTCAGCTTTGCATACACATTCATTTGCTAAATATCACATTTCTCCCATCCATCCACTGATGGACACTGAGGATTTTCCACATTTGTCTACAGTGAATAATGCCAACTTGAACATGGGTGTGTAATATCTCCTTAGCATCACGATTTCATTTCTTTTATTAAATAGTCCAAAATGGGATTGTTGGGTCGTGTGGTAATTTCATTTTTAGTTTTTTGATTTACCTGTCTTCTGTTTTCCATAGAAGCTGCACCATTTTGTCTTTTCACCAACTGTATACATGGATTTCAATTTCTTCATATCCTTGCCAACACTTTTTTCTTTCTTATAATATTCAGCCTAACAGATGTAAGGAGCTATCTCATTGTGGTTTTGATTTGCATTCTCTGAAGATTACTGATGTTGAGCCCTCTTTCATACACCTGCTTGCCATTCTTGTTTTTCTTTAGAGGTATAGCTCTTCTAGTCCTTTGCCCATATTTAAAATAGGTTAATAGATTTTCTACCTTTTACTATTGAGTTTTAAGAGTTCCTATATGTTTTTGAGATTAACCCCTTATCAGATAGGACTTTCAGATATTTTTCTCCTGTTCTGTAAATTGTCTTCTAACATTTTCGACTGTTTTTGTTTTCTGTGTAGATTTTTGTTTTTATTGTTCCACTTGTCTAAGATCACTTTTGTTGCCTGTGCTTTTAGTGTCATAAGCATGAAATCATTGTCAGAATCAATGTCATGGAGATCACACCCTGTGTTATCTTCTAAAAGTTTTATAGTTTCAGGTCTTATATTTAGTCTTTTTAGTTGACTTTTTGGTCTGGTATAAAATAAGGGTCCACTTTTATTTTTTTTTTTTGCACATGAGTATCTATTTAGTGCTGCACTCAATATGTCAGCAAATTTGGAAAACTCAGCAGTGGCCACAGGACTGGAAAAGGTCAGTTTTCATTCCAATCCCAAAGAAAGGCAATGCCAAAGAATGCTCAAACTACCGC
>NW_011475445.1:19366-25243 GCF_000754665.1 Bison bison bison
GAGAAATATCAATAACCTCAGATATGCAGATGACACCACCCTTATGGCAGAAAGTGAGGAGGAGCTAAAAAGCCTCTTGATGAAAGTGAAAGTGGAGAGTGAAAAAGTTGGCTTAAAGCTCAACATTCAGAAAACTAAGATCATGGCATCCGGTCCCATCACTTCATGGGAAGTAGATGGGGAAACAGTGGAAACAGTGTCAGACTTTATTTTTCTGGGCTCCAAAATCACTGCAGATGGTGACTGCAGCCATGAAATTAAAAAACTCTTACTCCTTGGAAGGAAAGTTATGACTAACCTAGATAGCATATTCAAAAGCAGAGACATTACTTGGCCAGCAAAGGTCTGTCTAGTCAAGGCTATGGTTTTTCCTGTGGTCATGTATGGATGTGAGAGTTGGACTGTGAAGAAAGCTGAGTGCCGAAGAATTGATGCTTTTGAACTGTGGTGTTGGAGAAGACTCTTGAGAGTCCCTTGGACTGCAAGAAGATCCAACCAGTCCATTCTGAAGGAGATCAGCCCTGGGATTTCTTTGGAAGGAATGATGCTAAAGTTGAAACTCCAGTACTTTGGCCACCTCATGCGAAGAGTTGACTCATTGGAAAAGACTCTGATGCTGGGAGGGATTGGGGGCAAGAGGAGAAGGGGACAACAGAGGATGAGATGGCTGGATGGCATCACTGACTCGATGGACGTGAGTCTGAGTGAACTCCGGGATTTGGTGATGGACAGGGAGACCTGGAGTGCTGCGATTCATGGGGTTGCAAAGAGTCGGACACGACTGAGCGACTGATCTGATCTGATCTGATGTATTTTTCCCGCATTATTTGTAAATGAGACTGTTCTTTGCCCACTCAGTAGTGTTGGCATACTAGATGATGATCACATGACTCTGCAAACTTGGATTCATTTCTGGGCTCTCTATACTGTTATATTGCTCTGTGTCTATTTTTATGTTAGTACAATACTGTTTAATTACCTTTTAAATATATTCAAAATCAGGAATTGTGATGCCTCCAGCTTTGTCCTTCTTTTTCAAATTGCATTGGCTATTTGGAGTCTTGTGGTTCCACATGAATTTTAATGTTATTTCTATTTTTGTATAAAATGTCATTAGGATTTTGATGCATACTGCATGGAATATTAGATGGCTTTGGGTAGTATGGACGCTTTAACAATATTAATTCTTCCAACCTATAAACATGGAATATCTTTCCATTTCTTTGTGTCTTTTGAAAGTTCTTTCAGCAATGTTTTGCATGGCTCGGTGTACAGGCTTTTGTTTTCTTGGTTATTAACTTTTTGATATTTTCCTTGCTACTACAGATGTTATTGTATTTCTAATTAACACATAGGTTATTAGTAGTATATAGAGAAGCAACTGATTTTTGCATATTGATTACCTTATGTTCTGCAAATTAACTGAATTATCCCATTTATTAGTTCATACAGGATTTTATTATGGAATCTTTATGATTTTCTTCATAAAAGGTCATGTCATCTGTGAACAGACAAAATATTAGTTCTTCCTTCTGATTTGAATGCTTTTTATTTTTTTTTCTAATTTCTCTAACTATGATTTCTAATATGATGTCAGGTATCAGTGGTGAGAGTGGATTTCCTTCCTTGCTCCAGAGCTTAGGGAAAGAGCTTTCAGTTTTTTGAAATCTATGATTCTAAGTACTGGTTTTCATATGGACTTATTATTCCTAGTCTGTTGAGTTTTTTTGTAATGAAAGCTTGTTGAATGCTGTCAAATGCTTTTATTACATGCATTCAGAAAATCATGTGATTTTTATTCCTTGTTGTGGTAATGTTGTATATCATACTGTTTGAATTTTGTATGTTGAAGCTGTCCTTCATGACAGGGATAAATCTTGAATAGCTATAATGTATAGTCCTTCTAATTTGCTGTTGAATTTGTGAGACTCTGTCCTTGTCTTTCCTTTTGGCTTTGATGTAGCAGAATTCATACTCACTAAGGGTACAGAAATCTTTCCACTGGTTTCCAAATGGTTATTTTACAAAGAGAATTTATTCATGTTGTTTTGAATCAATGTGCCTACAGGGGAAAGTGTAGTTTAGCACTTCCTACAATGTCACGTTACAGATGTTTTTCATTGTGTACATTTGGTCAGACTGTGTACTTAAGAAATTGACCCGTTTCAATTAAGTCATCAAATTGGTGGACATAGAGTCATTCAGAATACTCTTTCATTATCCTTTTAATGTCCATGGCATCAAAGAGATGACTCCCAATTTCAATGATAGCTTGTGTAATTTCTGTCTTATAGCTTCTTTGAGGGTTCAGTTCAGTTCAGTTTAGTCACTCAATCGGGTCCAACTCTTTGCGATCCCATGGACTGCAGCACTCCAGGCTTCCTGTCCATCACCAACTCTCAGAACCTACTCAAACTCATGTTCAATGCATTTTTGAGGGTAGCCTAACTATAGATTTATCAATTCTATTCAAATTTTCAAAGAACTAGCATTGGTTTCATTGATTCTATTTCGTGATTTCCTTTATACAATCTTATTGATTTCTATTCTGATTTTCAACTGTAGTTTTCCTGGCTTACTTTGGGTTTGAGCATCCCTTGTGGCATGGCAGTAAAGAATCTGCCTGCCAATGCAGGATACCCAGGTTCAATCCCTGGGTGGGGAAGAACCCCTGGAGAAGGAAACGGCAACCCACTCCAGTATTCTTGGCCAAGATATTATATCCCATGGACAGAGAGACACATGTGCCACAGTCCATGGAGTTGCAAAGAGTCGGACATTACTGGGCAACTAAACAAAAATCAACAGTGATCTCCATAATCCCTACAGGATGAAGATGCTCCTGAAAACAATTTCTTTCACTTTCAAGTCCAACCCTCAAGTAACTCATGGTAACATGCACCTAAGGGAGTTTTTCTACTCTCATTCCCTCTGTCTTTCTCTGTGCATATGAGGACCATGTGACATCCTTGTCTTTTTTTTCTTTCCTCCCTTACCTGAAATATGCACAAAAAGAAGGAAAGTTTGGTACTGGCTTATCAAGTTATGTGTTTTATTAGGAACAGGCATAGCAGAAATAGCTCTGTGTTGTACAGAGAGTAATCATCTTGTTTTATTTTTATGGAGTATATAGTCCTATGCATGTAGATACTCAACATCAGATAATTATGTGCATTATCTGGCAGCCAATATAGATATTACAGAGTATGAAGAACAGCAGATACATTTCTGCAGTGAAATTGCACAATGAATGAAGAAAGGCCAAAGCAGGCACTCTCCAGAAAGATGAGGGCAAGCAGGTGAATGATACCGCAGATGAGAGGAAGTTGAAGACAACATCACTGAAGAAGCCAGATGATCTAACATTCCTCACATAGGAATGAAACAGAGTAGGTAAAAAGGTGGCACAGAAGCTAACCCATTGACAACTGGGATGATGTCGAGGTCCTTTGGGTCAACCATAGATTTCAAGGTAAATTTTTGTAAAATTGTGGTCAGGAATAAAAACAGCTCCATGCGGGCCAGGCCCTTTCCCAAACAAACACGTTTTCCTGAAAATAACAAACACAGAGAGTACATATTCCTTGAACTCTGTCTTTCTGGCTGTCAGAAAGAGATTATGTTGTAGCCATTTGATGAATGTTTGAATGGATGGATGGAAAGCAGGATGACTAGGGAGACTGATGGACAAAGGACACATATGCTATCCACCTGACATCTTACCATAGCAAATATTATTCTTTCAGCAAATATTTACTGACTATTCCAAACACTTCATTAAATTATTCACATATTATAACCGTAATTTCATATTTTCAAGTTCCCGTCTATCTTTTTCTAGAAAGTCACATATACTGGCTGTATTTTCTGATCCCAATCTAGTAGTTCCACATGTTTCTTTCCATTCTTCACAGTGTCTGTTCTCTGCTCTAAGTATACCTACTCTTCATCAACCTCCAACACACCTTGAGATTTTACAACACACGTTTTTTTTTGGCTAAGATTTGGTTCTCTTACATTTTCAGTTTCCAGCTCAAGTTTTATTTCTAAATTTGAAATAACTGGGTCACCTCTCCAAAGCTCCAGTAATCTAGCCCAACAATGACGATGTCTTATGAGGAGGGAAAGTGCATGGGCATTGGGATTGCTGTCCCTCATCATGGAGAAAGCATTTCTACCAGCCCCATAGGATTACTATGTAACTCCCAACTGATCCTTAGAAGGTATCTTGTCCTCTAAAATATTGAGGGGGAAAAATTATTACCTGTAGAGAAAGCCATGAAATAGTCACTTTTTCTAAAGTTGCCACTCTGATCCAGGAAGTGGCCAGGATCAAATACCTCAGGGTCAGGGAATTCTTTGTCATCATGTAGCAAAGAAGTCAGTGATGTTAATATATCTGTGCCCTGGAAAGAATAGATGAAGATAAACTAAACTATGGAGAAGCTAGAAGAAATGTTGCAAATCGTTTAGTCCATTCTAAGGATCAATAATGAGGAATCTTCAGTCCAAAGAAGGGCAGTGGTATTTTGAGGCAGACAGAACAAGTAATTAACAAGGATAAGTTTAAGACTAGTGGCATTGATGCTGCTAAAGTGAACTTCAACAGCATCTGAAAACCTCGGTATCTGGGTCCTAAGGTGTCAGACCTCATGAATCCAATTTGTTAATCACCATATTTGGATACAAGTGTCTGTTCCCACCAGGTGCTTTATTTTGTCATTTCAATTCTCACTCATCTCGTATTTGGATTATGGTTTAAAATGGAAGTCCCTATTGAGCTAAAAAGGTCTGGAGTTACCTGTTCATCGTGTTTTTATAAATGGATATATGCTCTTCTGTGATAATAAGTTTGGTAACAAATATTAGTGTTTACCATTGCCATGCAGACAGTCTGTATTTATTTAAAAATATATGGTAGGGGTTCCCTGGTAGCTCAGTGGTAAAGAATCCACTTGCCAATGCAGGAGACACAAATTCAGTCCCTGGTCCAAGAAGATCCCACATGCTGTGAAACAGCTAAGCCAAGGCACCAAACTACTGAACCTGTGCTCTACAACTTGGGAACCACAACTAGTAAGCCAAATCACCACAGCTAGTAAAGCCTTTGTGCCCTAGAGCACATGCTCCACAACAAGAGAAGTCATGCAAAGTGGGAAGCCCATGCACTGCAATGAAATTAACCCCCACTCACCACAACTAGAGAAAAGCCTGCACATAGCAACAAAGACCCAGCACAGCCAAAAATAAATGAATAAATAAATAAAATTATTTAAGAAAACAAACATACAGTAGACGTCATCACAGATTAATCTTAGATTTGAAACACAGGAAGAATGATAAAACTAGAAAAATCATTTCATACCAATTCATGTTAGTATCATCAATTTAAACAAGTTTTGCTAACAAAGCTAAAACTGTTGGGTAAATGATTAAGAAACACTATATTCTCAATCACCCTTCTTATTTAACTTACATGCAGAGTACATCATGAGAAACGCTGGGCTGGAAGAAGCACCAGTTAGAATCAAGATTGCCGGGAGAAATATCAATAACCTCAGATATGCAGATGACACCACCCTTATGGCAGAAAGTGAAGAGGAACTAAAAAGCCTCTTGATGAAAGTGAAAGTGGAGAGTGAAAAAGTTGGTTTAAAGCTCAACATTCAGAAAATGAAGATCATGGCATCTGGTCCCATCACTTCATGGCAAATAGATGGGGCAACAGTGTCAGACTTTATTTTTCTGGGCTCCAAAATCACTGCAGATGGTGATTGCAGCCATGAAATTAAAAGGCGCTTACTCCTTAGGGAAAGTTATGACCAACCTAGATAGCATATTCAAAAGCAGAGACATTACTTTGCCAACAAAGGTTCG
>NW_011475445.1:25343-27750 GCF_000754665.1 Bison bison bison
AACATTCAGAAAATGAAGATCATGGCATCTGGTCCCATCACTTCATGGCAAATAGATGGGGCAACAGTGTCAGACTTTATTTTTCTGGGCTCCAAAATCACTGCAGATGGTGATTGCAGCCATGAAATTAAAAGGCGCTTACTCCTTAGGGAAAGTTATGACCAACCTAGATAGCATATTCAAAAGCAGAGACATTACTTTGCCAACAAAGGTTCGTCTAGTCAAGGCTATGGTTTTTCCAGTAGTCATATATGGATGTGAGAGTTGGACTGTGAAGGAAGCTGAGCACCAAAGAATTGATGCTTTTGAACTGTGGTGTTGGAGAAGACTCTTGAGAGTCCCTTGGACTGCAAGAGATCCAACCAGTCCATTCTGAAGGAGATCAGCCCTGGGTGTTCTTTGGAAGGAATGATGCTAAAGCTGAAACTCCAGTACTTCGGTCACCTCATGTGAAGAGTTGACTCATTGGAAAAGACTCTGATGCTGGGAGGGATTGGGGGCAAGAGGAGAAGGGGACGACAGAGGATGAGATGGCTGGATGGCATCACCAACTATATGGACATGGATTTGGGTAGACTCTGGGAGTTGGTGATGGATAGGGAGGCCTGGCACGCTGTGATTCATGGGGTTGCAAAGAGTTGGACACGACTGAGCGACTGAACTGAACTGATACTCTCAAAGCCCTAATATACCATGCAACAGATGTTGGTGTATTAAGTGTAAAAAAAAAGGACCTCTGCTCTGGAGCAGTCTGGCAAATACCACTTTATCATGTGAATGGCACTGCATAACCAATAATAATGGAATAAGTGACAGTATGGACCCTCACCTCATTTATGAAGAAAAACGAAAAACACTAGAAAGGTTATTCTAAGAAAATTGGGATATTTTAAGTATAGCCGGTGCATTAGATAATATCATTGCTTCAGTGATAAGCCATTCTATTATTCCTCTGTGTACATAATCACTGTTATTGAGGTATTCATACTGAAGTAAGGAGGTTTTGATGGATAGCTGGATATAGATATGTAAGTGGTTATTAGTGGAAGAAGTTTTCACATATTGCAATATAGTGAAATCATTCTGGCTTATCAATGATTTAACCTGAATTCTGCATTAACTAAAACAACCTGGTATGGTCTACCAAATATATATTGTCCATGCTTCTGCTCAGTAATGTCTGACTCCTTTTGTCCCCATGGGCTGTAGCCTGCCAGGCTCCTCTGGCCATGGGATTTTCCAGGCAAGAATACTGGAGTGGGTTGCCATTTCCTTCTCCAGGGGAGCTTTCTGACCCAGAGATTGAACTGGTGTCTCCTGCATCTCCTGTACTGGTAAAAGGATTACTTTACCAGTAGGCCACCAGACAAACTTCCCTAATTTGGTTAAAAAAAAAAAAAAACAACAAAATATACATAAAACATCATTCCCAATAGTAAGATGTTAACCTCAACTCTCCTTCAGTTCAGAAAATTAAAAAAAAGGATGATACAAAGATATCAACCCAGATAGGCAGGATAATGTATATAGAAATTGCAATTAATTAGAGAGAAATTTTCAGAAATGATTTTAAATTTAGCAAGTTTGCCATATACAGGCCATCAAAATGATAAAATCAATTATATTTTGATATTACATGCAAAAAATAGAAAAGGCATTTAAAAATTTCATAACTACAATAACCACCTTGGCAAAATTGTCCCTAAAATATTCAAGCCAATGCCTGGAATAAATTATTAAAAAACATTACAGAAAGCCCTTTAAAACAGGCAGACTATATCATATTAATATCATGATATTCAGTCTTTCTAAATTGATCTAAAATGTCACCATTCTATGGTGAAAAATTGAAAGCATTTCCCCTAAAGTCAGGAACAAGACAAGAGTGCCCAATCTCACCATTACTATTTAACATAGTTTTGGAAGTTTTGGCCACAGCAATTAGAGCAGAAACAGAAATAAAAGGAATCCAAACTGGAGAAGAAGAAGTAAAACACTCACTGTTTGCAGATGACATGATCCTCTACATAGAAAACCTTAAAGATTCCACCAGAAAATTGCTAGAACTAATCAATGAATATAGTAAAGTTGCAGGATATAAAATCAACACACAGAAATCCCTTGCATTCCTATACACTAATAATGAGAAAATAGAGAAATTAAGGAAACAATTCCATTCACCACTGCAACAAAAAGAATAAAATACTTAGGAATATATCTACCTAAAGAAACTGAAGACCTATATAGAGAAAACTATAAAACACTGGTGAAAGAAATCAAAGAAGACACTAACAGAGGAGAAATATACCATGTTCATGGATCAGAAGAATCAATATAGTGAAAATGAGTATACTACCCAAAGCAGTCTATAGATTCAATGCAATCCCTATCAAGCTACCAATGGTAT
>NW_011475445.1:27850-36526 GCF_000754665.1 Bison bison bison
GAGGAGAAATATACCATGTTCATGGATCAGAAGAATCAATATAGTGAAAATGAGTATACTACCCAAAGCAGTCTATAGATTCAATGCAATCCCTATCAAGCTACCAATGGTATTTTTCAGAGGGCTAGAACAAATAATTTCACAGTTTGTATGGAAATACAAAAAACTGCAGATAGTCAAAGCAATCTTGAGAAAGATGAATGGAACTGGAGGAATCAAACTGCCCGGCTTCAGGCTCTACTACAAAGCCACAGTCATCAAGACAATATGGTACTGGCACAAAGACAGAAATATAGATCAATGGAACAAAATAGAAGGTCCAGAGATAAATCCACACACCTATGGACACCTTATCTTTGACAAAGGAGGCAAGAATATACAATGGATAAAAGACAATCTCTTTAACAAGTGGTGCTGAGAAAACTGGTCAACCACTTGTAAAAGGATGGAATTAGAACACTTTCTAACACCATACACAAAAATAAACTCAAAATGGATTAAAGATCTAAACGTAAGACCAGAAACTATAAAACTCCTGGAGGAGAACATAGGCAAACACTCTCTGACATATATCACAGAAGGATCCTCTATGACCCACCTCCAAGAATATTGGAAATAAAAGCAAAAATAAACAAATGGGACCTAATTAAAGTTAAAAGCTTCTGCACAACAAAGGAAACTATAAGCAAGGTGAAAAGACAGCCTTCAGAATGGGAGAAAATAATAGCAAATGAAGCAACTGACAAAAAACTAATCTCAAAAACTATACAAGCAACTCCTGCAGCTCAATTCCAGAAAAATAAACAACCCAATCAAAAAAATGGGCCAAAGAACTAAACAGACATTTCTCCAAAGAAGACATACAAATGGCTAACAAACACATGAAAAGATGCTCAACATCACTCATTATCAGAGAAATGCAAATCAAAACCACAATGAGGTACCATTTCACGCCCATCAGAATGGCTGGTATCCAAAAGTCTACAAGCAATAAATGCTGGAGAAGGTGTGGAGAAAAGGGAACCCTCTTACACTGTCTGTGGAAATGCAAACTAGTACAGCCTCTATGGAGAACAGTGTGGAGAGTACTTAAAACCTGGAAATAGAACTGCCATATGACCCAGCAATCCCACTACTGGGCATACACACCGAGGAAACCAGAATTGAAAGAGACACGTGTACCCCAATGTTCATCGCAGCATTGTTTATAATAGCCAGGACATGGAAGCAACCTAGAGGTCCATCAGCAAACAAATGGATAAGAAAGCAGTGGTACATATACACAATGGAGTATTACTCAGCCATTAAAAGAACACATTTGAATCAGTTCTAATGAGGTGGATGAAACTGGAGCCTGTTATACAGAGTTAAGTAAGCCAGAATGAAAAACACCAATACAGTATACTAACACATATATATGGAATTTAGAAAGATGGTAACAATAATCCTGTATGTGAGACAGCAAAAGAGACACAGATGTATAGAACAGTCTTTTGGACTCTGTGGGAGAGGGAGAAGGAGAGGGTGGGTTGATTTGGGAGAATGACATTGAAACATGTATAATATCATATGTGAAATGAATCACCAGTCCAGGTTTGATGCAGGATACAGGATGGTTGGGGCTGGTGCACTGGGATGACCCAGAGGGATGGTACGGGAAGGGAGGTGGGAGGGGTGTTCAGAATGGGGAACACGTGCACACCCGTGGTGGATTCATGTTGATATTTGGCAAAACCAATACAATATTGTAAAGTAATTAGCCTCCAATTAAAATAAATAAATTTATATTAAAAAAAAACAGTTAGTGAAGGTTTACTTAATATGCCAAGCCCTGGTGAGCAACTGTGGTATAAATATTAATATAATATGGTCTCTGTATTGAGAGAAATTTTCACTTCACAAATATATAATTTTCTATGTTGACAGATGTATTTGAGGGAGAAAATTATGACCGTGGATCAATATGATAATTCTTTCCTATATCTGTGGCTCAGATGATAAGGAGTCTGCTTACAGTGCAGGAGACCTGGTTTCGATCTCTGGATTGGGAAGATGCCCTGGAGGAGTGCATGGCAATCCACTCCAGTATTCTTGCCTGGATTATCCCATGGACAGAGAAGCCTGGTGAGCTACAGTCCATGGGGTCACATAAAGTTGGGCATGACTGAGCGACTCACACACACACACATGCACATGTTGACAGATGTATCTGAGGGAGAAAAGTATGACCATGGATCAAATATGATAATTTTTTCCTATACTCATATATCATGTTTATAGCATAAATGCATTTTTATATCTGTTCTCTCATTTTTTTTTTAACCTCAATTCTTCCTTACTATCATGATATATGGGATGACATGAAATACTATGATTCACATTTGTAGGTGACAAGAGAATTTAATCAACATGATAAAGAGCACAGAGCTGGTCTTTAATGTTTCTACTTCTGGCTCATAGACTAAAACATAAAATCAGTATTTTAGGACTGAAACTATTCTAAAAACACATGAAACACAACCAATATTTTATGGATAAAGTAACTGAGCACCAGAGCAATTAAGTGATTTCTGAGAGGGTAGAACATAGCTCAGCACAGGGTACACCTGTGATGTTTATTTATGTTTCTTACACCGAAAAAAAATCTATTATTTTGACATTCCCAAAGCAATTACCTTGTAGGTTAAGATGCCAAATGAAGCATCAAACTCTCCCTTCTATCCTAGTTGTCCCCTGGCAGCACTCTCCCCCTTGAAGGAGATATTCTCCTCATTAAATGTAGATATTTCTGACAACTCATGTGCTTAAGTAGCAATTGCTCACGCACGCGTGTGTGTGTGCTAAATCACTTCAGTCATGTCCGACACTTTGCAACCCCATGGACTGTAGCCTGCCAGGCTCCTCCGACCATGGGATTCTCCAGGCAAGAATACTAGAGCAGGTTGCCATTCCCTTCTTCCTGACCCAGGGATCGAACCAGCATCTCACACATCTCCTGCATTGCAGAAGGATTCTTTACCACTGAGCCACCAGGGAAGCCCTAAGTAGCAACTAAGTGGTGCGAAATTAAAATATCTCCTGCCATATAAATAAACAAGAAATGTCATAGCCATTAGCAATTCCTGGCCTCCAAATGTGAATGAGAGCTCTTAAACTGAGATCCGACAGATGCTGCCAGCCCTCGAAGTGACTGCTGAGGAACTGGGGGAATGCAAGAAGAAGCTTAAGGAGACTGCCATTCCTCCAAGTGAACAAGGAAACCAGATCTGGCCCAATAGAGCTGAGGTGCATATGAAAGGAATGAATTCAGTGAGCCAAGAGGCTTGCATCTTCTCATACACAAGTTAAATTCCTTAACTTGGTATCTGATCTTTGATGTTCAAACTGCTTGTTGCAAACTTGTATATAGCCTGACTCTCCTCCTGCTTCCTTGAATAAGTTTTCTCAGGGCTACTGAGATGTGGTCACCCGCATTCAGAGTCCTAACCATTCCCACCAAATAAAATAACTCTCTACTTTCAGGCTGTGACTATATTTTTTAGTCAATAGTGGGGATTGATTGACAAGACTTGTGAGTAATGGGAGACTTTCCAGAAGAATCTGGAAGTCTTTCTACTGCTGTGGGCATCCCTCTGGAGAAGTCACAAAAGTAGTTTCTGGAAATTGGTGGGGAAAACCACTGAACAGTGTCGATAGGACTGAACCGTAGTTCTATATTCTGGGCATGCATTTTCTTGTCTATCATTAAAGGGCTCAACCATCAGCCCCAGATGAACACTCCATGATACTAAGCTCTGGGCAGGACTGTGCTGTTTACACTTTCACCTCACAGCTTGGAGTAGAGAGGGAGATCTGGATCTCATGGAGAAAAGAGCAGAAAAAATTCCTCAAGAAGAAAGGAACTTGGCCTCACCTGAACCCATGGAGAGCTCAGAATCCTGAGGTTTTCATTCAGTTTTTTCCATTAGATTTAGAAAAGTCTGATCTTTATAATCAAACCAGTTCTGAAAAATAATGGAGCAGATCACACTGCAGGGAGCACAGCACAGGATGAAAGTGGGATCTCAGGATGAAGCTAAAAAATCAGAAACAATTTTAAGACATCATTGAAATATACAGATGAAACACTGGGTGTTTGACATAACAGGTAAAAGTAGTTTTAGAAACTTTAAACAATGTCTTATCTATAAAGTCCCTTAACAACATATATTCAACAAACATAAAATCAACCCTTCACTTTTATCTTAACCAAACATAGATTTCAGTGTAGGTAATTCAATCATGGGTTGTTCTTTTATTATTCAATTCATTTCTGTTGCCTTTTCTTGTACCCTTTTCACTCAAGATGCCTGTTAATTTGAAGAGAAAATGGTGAAAATACTTAAAGAGGTCATTTAAAAATACCATTTAATAACTAAAATTATGAGTGGTGCATATCATCTCTATGCAAAGCCTATAATTAAGCACTGACATACAACGAAGGAGAATAGTTAGAGACTTCAAAATATTTTTTGTTTAATGAGCAGCTGAAAGAATCATATGTAGAATCAGCAGAGGTGAAGCTAATGTTGGGGCCAGTGTGAGGAAAGCAGGAGAGACTCCATCTTGAAGCCTGTCATCCATCTTAAAGACTGGATGTGAACTGGGCCTGAACCCTGCCCAAGAGTGTAGAAACTGTTGCTAGTGAAAACCAGGTCTCCTGGAGACTTTCCTTCCTACAGATGACAAACAGGGATTATAGTTGAGGTCAGGCTGCCCTGGTTAGATTAACCATGGAGACATCCCCCCTTGATGTATAATCATCATCCCCTGCCCCTCTTAACTGTAATTGTTTGTTTTCCTAGCACGTACTTGTTGTAAAACTCAGTCATATACAAAAAGAGGTTCCAACATGTAACCAGTCACATAGTGGGGGGTATTAAACTGGACCTCTCAGAAACATCAGAGTCCTTGTTGGGAACTGATTCCCCTTGGATCCGCTGGCATAATAAACTATACTCCACTGTCTTGAGTGTCATCCTAGGTGTGTTTTGCAACTCCAGATTCCACAACATTTCTGGTGCGTTGGCTAGGAAGCCCTCAGAGAGACAGGGCACCTGAGCCTCTGCCTCCAGCTTGCTGGGAAGAGAGCCTCCAGGAGGGGAAGGCACCTCCCTCTCCAGGTCTGCTCTTGTTTTAGCAACTTGTCAAATTTTTGAATGAAATCTGAAATGAAACAGTTTCATTATCACTTATCTTCAACCAAAAATCATAGCAAATGGCCATGAAAAGATGTACGATTTGCCTTCTTTCAAGCAGCAACAGTCCTGAATTTTGCCATCTCACCACTTTTTTTAAAATTAATTTTTATTGAAGTATAGTTGCTTTATAATGCTGTGTTAGTTTCTGCTGTACAGAAAAGTAAATTAGTTATACATAAACATATTTCCACTTTATTATTTTTGATTTCACTTTATAATGATGTAAGGATTTTTGTTCACGACAAATGTATTACTCTGTTCTAGTTCTGACAATGACAGGCCAAAAAAACAAAAGCAATGGAAAGATCAAAATCAGAAATTTGATGTATGATGCAGGGAACCTAAAGCAGGTGCTCTGTGACAACCTAGAGGAGTGGGATGGGAAGGGAAGTGGAAGGGACTGTCAGGAGGGAGGGCACATATGTATAACTATGGCTGATTCATGCTGATGTATGGCAAAATCCATTACAATTTTGTAAAGTAATTATCCTCCAATTAAAAATAAAATAAAATTTTAAAAAATCCACAAGGAGTGTTTGCTGTAATATGTTCTATTTTAATACTTTGCCTCCAGGAAGATATTTTATTTAAAAGTAAGGATTAATTTCCTTATTCTTTGCAAGACAAGGAAGAAAATAAAACATACTTATATTGCTTAAGGATTTGCTGATGTCCTTAACATCTAATTGTAGGATATTTCCAAGAATTGGGAGAGGCACTTCCCTTTCCCAGAGCTCTGTTTCCAGAGTGAGAGGAGAAGGAGACAAGAGAGACAGAACACCATGACCAGAGCCAGATCCATTGGCGCCTTCTCCTATAAAGTCATCTTGAGCTAGCAGTCCAAGCTTTTATAACATTTCCTGCTAATCTACTTACTCTTTCATTTGGGCTTCCCAAGTGGCTCAGTGGTAAAGAATATGCCTGCCAATGCATGAGACATAAGAGACGCAGGTTCTGTCCCTCGGTTGGGAAGATTCCCTGGAGGAGGGCATGACAACCCACTCCAGCATTCTTGCCTGGAGAATCCTGTGGACAGAAGAGCCTGGCAGGCTACAGTCCATCGGATTGCTAAGAGCCCAACACGACTAAAATGACTTAGCACTCTTTCATTTGCAAACTAACCAATCGCCTAAGTTCAGTTCAGTCGCTCAGTCATGTCCGACTCTTTGCGACCCCATGGACTGGAACACGTCATCCTCACTGTCCATCACCAACTCCTGGAGTTTACTCAAACTCATATCCATTGGGTCTGTGATGCCATCCAACAATCTCATCCTGTGTCATCCCCTTCTCCTCCCTCCTTCAATCTTTCACAGCAACAGGGTCTTTGCAAATGAGTCAGTTCTTCGCATCATGTGGCCAAAGTATTGGAGTTTCAGCTTCAGAATCAGTCCTTCCAATGAATGCTCAGGACTGATTTCCTTTAGAATGGACTGGTTGGATCCTCCTTGCTGTCCAGGAGACTTTCAAGAGTTTTCTCCAACACCACAGTTCAAAAGCATCAATTCTTCAGTGCTCAGTTTTCTTTATAGTCCAACTCTCACATCCATACTGGACTACTGGAAAAATCATAGCTTTGATTAGATGGACCTTTGTTGGTAAAGTAAAGCCTCTTCTTTTTAATATGCTGTCTACGTTGGTCATAAAAGAGCAAGTGTCTTTTAATTTCATGGCTGCAATCACCATCTGCAGTGATTTGGGAGCCCCCAAAATAAAGTCTTTCACTGTTTCCACTGTTTCCTCATCTATTTGCCATGAAGTGATGGGACCAGATGCCATAATCTTATTTATCTGAAGGTTGAGTTTTACGCCAACTTTTCACTCTCCTCTTTCACTTTCATCAAGAGGCTCTTTAGTTCTTCTTCACTTTCTGCCATAAGGCTGGTGTCAATTGCATATCTGAGGTTATTGATATTTCTCCCAGCAATCTTGATTCCAGCTTGTGCTTCTTCCAGTCCAGCATTTCTCATGATGTACTCTGCAAATAAGTTAAATAAGCAGGGTGACGATATACAGCCTCGATGTGCTTCTTTCCCGATTTGGAACCAGTCTGCTGTTCCATGTCCAGTTTTAACTGTTTCTTCTTGAGCTGCATACAATCAGCCTGATCAATCAACTAGAAGCACTTTAATCTCTCTTCTGAGTGGACTTTGGCCCATTGATAAAGATAGAAGTTAACAGCTGTTTGCTCTTGCTTTTCTTTTTTCCAATGCCTCACCCTCGACACATATTGGCTATGTCCCAGGTAGTGGTAATTTTTTTAAAAAGAAAACCCCAGAGGTAGTTACAGCATATAGCCGGGGGTGAGAATTACTGATGTAACTTATTTGATTAAAAAAACTGCATGATATTCTGCCTTTTCAGACTGATGATCAGTTAGGAAATTAGACTTTGAAAGAGATGAGTTTATTTTAAATCTTATATGTAAAAATTTATCCTATAAAGATTTATCAAATACCAGAATACATTGTCCTGGAAATGGAAGAAAGCCTTTTAAATAATTAAACACACTGTACTAACATTACAGTCACCAAAACAAACTTGCAAATATAACTCACATATGAATGACCAAACAAGTAGTGACTTCTCTCAAAGTCACTGCAGTGTTCACAAAACAAGATTTCCCATTAAATGGAAGCCCAAGGATAACAGGGTCATAGAAATTCAAGGAATGAAAATCAGATAAAGGTTGTCCCTTTCCATCACTAAAGAGAAGAAACTAGCTCAAGGACCTGAGAAAGAGCCCATTTCAGAGAATTTAGGAGAGAGGACTTCCTCCCAGTCACCTTCAGGTACAGTTGCCTCTGTTGCTTTTTTTTCCAATCGTATTCAGAAATAATGGAATGATGTATGCACAGCAAGGAAAGGAGATTCTAAACAGAACAATAGGTGTGGATTCAGTGAAGGATGGGAAGCAGGGACTTCATTAAACTGACCCACAGCCCAGCATTAAGACCTGAACAGGAGATGCCATTCAATGACCATGAGATTCTAAATAGCAGGGAATAATATACATCTGACCTGTCTCTTGAGAAACCTATATGCAGATCAGGAAGCAACAGTTAGAACTGGACAGGGAACAACAGACTGGTACCAAATAGGAAAGGAGTACGTCAAGGTTGTATATTGTCACCCTGCTTATTTAATTTATATGCAGAGTACATCATGAGAAACGCTGGGCCAGATAAAGCACAAGCTGGAATCGAGATTGCTGGGAGAAATATCAATAACCTCAGATATGCAGACGACACCATCCTTATGGCAGAAAGTGAAGAGGAACTGAAAAGCCTCTTGATGAAAGTGAAAGTGGAGAGTGAAAAAGTTGGCTTAAAGCTCAACATTCAGAAAACGAAGATCATGGCATCCGGTCCCATCACTTCATGGGAAATAGATGGGGAAACAGTAGAAACAGTGTCAGACTTTATTTTGGGGGGCT
>NW_011475446.1:0-553 GCF_000754665.1 Bison bison bison
TGTGTTTGTTAACCATCTGTATGTCTTCTTTGGAGAAATGTCTGTTTAGTTCTTTAGCCCACTTTTTGATTGGGTCACTTATTTTTCTGGAATTGAGCTGCAGGAGTTGCTTGTATATTTTTGAGATTAATTCTTTGTCTGTTGCTTCATTTCCTATTATTTTCTCCCATTCTGAAGGCTGTCTTTTCACCTTGCTTATAGTTTCCTTTGTTGTGCAGAAGATTTTAATTTTAATTAGGTCCCATTTATTTTTGCTTCTATTTCCAATATTCTGGGAGGTGGGTCATAGAGGATCTTGCTGTGGTTTATGTTGGAGAGTGTTTTGCCTATGTTTTCCTCTAGGAGTTTAATAGTTTCTGGTCTTACGTTTAGATCTTTAATCCATTTTGAGTTTATTTTTGTGTATGGTGTCAGAAAGTGTTCTAGTTTCATTCTTTTACAAGTGGTTGACCAGTTTTCCCAGCACCACTTGTTAAAGAAATTGTCTTTTCTCCATTGTGTATTCTTGCCTCCCTTGTCAAAGATAAGGTGTCCATAGGTGCATGGATTTATC
>NW_011475447.1:0-562 GCF_000754665.1 Bison bison bison
GTAAAACTCTCACTGTTTGCAGATGACATGATCCTCTACATAAAAAACCCTAAAGACTCCACCAGAAAACTACTAGAGCTAATCAATGAATATAGTAAAATTTCAGGATACAAAATTAACACACAGAAATCCCTTGCATTCCTATATACTAACAATGAGAAAACAGAGAAATTAAGGAAACAACTCCATTCACCATTGCAATGAAAAGAATAAAATACTTAGGAATATATCTACCTAAAGAAACAAAAGACCTATATATAGAAAACAAAAAGGACACAAATAGATGGAGAAATATACCATGTTGATGGATTGGGAGAATCAATATAGTGAAAATTAGTATACTACCCAAAGCAATCTGTAGATTCAATGCAATCCCTATCAAGCTACCAATGGTATTTTTCAGAGAATTAGAACAAATAATTTCACAATTTGTATGGAAATACAAAAACCTCGAATAGCCAAAGCAATCTTGAGAAAGAAGAATGGAACTGGAGGAATCAACCTGCCTGACTTCAGGCTCTACTACAAAGCCACAGTCATCAATACAGTATGGTACTGGCAC
>NW_011475448.1:0-413 GCF_000754665.1 Bison bison bison
GGTGATAGTGGCCTCATAGAATGAGTTTGGAAGTTTACCTTCCTCTGCAATTTTCTGGAAGAGTTTGAGTAGGATAGGTGTTAGTTCTTTGCTAAATTTTTGGTAGAATTCAGCTGTGAAGCCATCTGGTCCTGGGCTTTTGTTTGTTGGAAGATTTCTGATTAGAGTTTCAATTTCCATGCTTGTTACCAAGAAGTTCTTGATGTAGGTAATTGACCATAAATCTAACAATTGGATTAATTTTTAAACTCTACATGGTACTTGGGCCCCTGATAGAAAAACATTTGAGTTATGTTCAAAAGTCAAAGAAATGAAAAAAAAAAAAAAAACTATAAATAATCATGTGGGTCAGATCCAGCATCTGGGCATAGCTATCTCCTTCTAATGTCTTCTTCTTATCCTGGGGTGGAAGT
>NW_011475448.1:4667-5362 GCF_000754665.1 Bison bison bison
CATTTGCCATAGTCCGACTCTCACATCCATACATGACCACTGGAAAAAGCGCAGTTTTGACCATATGGTCATACTCATTGGTCTTTTCCAGTGAGTTGGCTCTTTGCATCAGATGGCTGGAGTGTTGGAGCTTCAGCTTTAGCAACAGTCCTTCCAATCAATATTTAGGATTCATTTCTTTCAGGATTGACTGCTTTGCTCTCCTTGCAGTCCAAGGGAATCTCAAGAGTCTTCTCCAACACCATAATTCAGGGGCATCAGTTCTTCAGTGCTCAGCCTTCTTTGTGGTCTGGCTGTCACATCTGTACATGATGACTGGAGGAACCACAGCTTTGACTTTGTGGACCTTTGTCAGCAGGGTGATGTCTCTGCTTTTGAATATGCTGTCCAGGGATTATAGCTGAAGATGTCAAAGAAATCAGAAGAGAGTGAAAAGAAGTGGAAACAATTTTTTAAATGTGTGGATTGAAACTTTATAAAAAATTTTTAAGTATAATGTTAATTAACAAACAATAATAGGAATACTTGTGCATTGTTGGTAGGAATATAAATTGGTGTGGCCATTATGAACACAGTTTGGAGTTTCCTCAAAAGAGGAAAAATAGAACTACCTTAAGATCCAGCAAGCCATTCCTGGATATATATCTAAAGAAGATGAAAACAGATATAAAAAGATATCTGTACTCCCATGTTCA
>NW_011475449.1:0-620 GCF_000754665.1 Bison bison bison
GGCAAGAATATACAATGGATTAAAGACAATCTCTTTAACAAGTGGTAGTTGGGAAAATTGGTCAACCACTTGTAAAAGAATGAAACTAGAACACTTTCTAACACCATACAAAAAATTAAACTCAAAATGGATTAAAGATCTAAACGTAAGACCAGAAACTATAAAACTCCTAGAGGAGAACATAGGCAAAACACTCTCCGACATACATCACAGAAGGATCCTCTATGACCCACCTCCCAGAATTTTGGAAATAAAAGCAAAAATAAACAAATGGGACCTAATTAAACTTAAAAGCTCCTGCACAACAAAGGAAATTTTAACCAAGGTGAAAAGACAGCCTTCAGAATGGGAGAAAATAATAGCAAGTGAAGCAACTGACAAACAACTAATCTCAAAAATATACAAGCAACTCCTGCAGCTCAATTCCAGAAAAATAAATGACCCAATCAAAAAATGGGCCAAAGAGCTAAATAGACATTTCTGCAAAGAAGACATACAGATGGCTAACAAACACATGAAAAGATGTTCAACATGGCTCATTATTAGAGAAATGCAAATCAAAACCACTATGAGGTACCATTTCACGCCAGTCAGAATGGCTGTGATCCAAAAGTCTACAA
>NW_011475449.1:4755-5728 GCF_000754665.1 Bison bison bison
TCAGATAGCAATCCCTCTCATTGCCTCAAGCTATGGCCTATGTGCTCATCCTGGAACACTCTTTTGTAAAAGTCCTTGAACAAATGTCAATGATTAACTTTATAAATTATTTCTGAGCACAGCTGCAGAAGTCTTTGTGCCTTCTCATGCTCCTTTCAAGAACAATAAGCACCTTAATATTGCTTTTCAGTCAACTCAGCCGAGGAGAGGAAAAGACAAGTCAGAATTACAAGGCCTAACTCCTTATATCCTGGGTCCAAGCCTGTGGAATGAGGAGAGGGGCCTGGGGGCCGTGCCTCCATTTTGTAAGTAATGCCTAATGTGGCTCCTGACAGGTATTCCCATCTCTTTCAGAATTTTCCACAGTTTATTGTGATCCACAAAGTCAAAGGCTTTGGCATAGTCAATAAAGCAGAAATATATTTTTTCGGGAATTTTCTTGCTTTTTCCATGCTCTAGCGGATGTGGACAATTTAATCTCTGGTTCCTCTGCCTTTTCTAAAACCAGCTTGAACATCTGGAAGTTCACAGTTCACATATTGCTGAAGCCTGGCCTGGAGAATTTTGAGCATCACTTTACTAGCGTGTGAGATGAGTGCAATTGTGCAAAGAATGCTCAAGAATACTTTGAGCATTCTTTGGCATTGCCTTTCTTTGGGATTGTAATGAAAATTGACTTTTCCAGTCCTGTGGCCACTGCTGAGTTTTCCAAATTTGCTGGCATATTGAGTGCAGCACTTTCACAGCATCATCTTTCAGGATTTGAAATAGCTCCACTGGAATTCCATCACCTCCACTAGCTTTGTTCGTAGTGATGCTTTCTAAGGCCCACTTGACTTCATATTACAGGATGTCTCTAGGTGAGTGACCACACCATCGTGATTATCTTGGTCGTGGAGATCTTTTTTGTACAGTTCTTCTGTGTATTCTTGCCACCTCTTCTTAATATCTTCTGCTTCTGTTAGGTCCATAC
>NW_011475450.1:0-538 GCF_000754665.1 Bison bison bison
AATTGCTTTGGGTAGTATACTCATTTTCATTATATTGATTCTTCCAATCCATGAACATGGTATATTTCTCCATCTATTAGTGTCCTCTTTGATTTCTTTCACCAGTGTTTTATAGTTTTCTAGGTATAGGCCTTTAGTTTCTTTAGATAGATGTATTCCTAAGTATTTTATTCTTTCCGTTGCAATGGTGAATGGAATTGTTTCCTTAATTTCTCTTTCTGTTTTCTCATTATTAGTGTATAGGAATGCAAGGGATTTCTGTTTGTTGATTTTGTATCCTGCAACTTTACTATAATCATTGATTAGTTCTAGTAATTTTCTGGTGGAGTCTTTAGGGTTTTCTATGTAGAGGATCATGTCATCTGCAAATAGTGAGAGTTTTTACTTCTTCTTTTCCAATTTGGATTCCTTTTATTTCTTCTTCTGCTCTGATTGCTGTGGCCAAAACTTCCAAAACTATGTTGAATAGTAATGGTGAAAGTGGGCACCCTTGTCTTGTTCCTGACTTTAGAGGAAATGCTTTCAATTTTTTCACCTA
>NW_011475451.1:0-855 GCF_000754665.1 Bison bison bison
AGAGGAACCCTGAGGTTCCTGCCTCAACTGGAGATGAGGCCCTCTTCCAATGCACCAAACCCAGTGGAGTGTCGAGAGGCCCCTCCCACCTCCAGTTTCCCTGACTTCTCAGAGCCACCATGAGAAGCCCCCTGAGGTCACCTGCACAAGTCGAGGGAACCCAGGGTGTCCTGCCTCAACCCGAGAAAGACCTCGAGAGACCTTCTTCAACACGTCTCGAGGCCAGATTCCCCTACTGCCGTGAGCCGGCATATTGCATATTGAGTGCATATTGCATATTGCATATTGAGTGCAGCACTTTCCACAGCATCATCTTTCAGGATCTGGAATAGCTCAACTGGAATTCTGTCACTGCTGGGAGCCAGTGACGAACTCCGCCCATGACAAAGGTCATGAGGAAGGAGGCTCGGCATACGCAAAGGCGGGATCGAGCTTCAGGAGTCCCCCTGGAAATTCTCGAGCATATACCCCCAAAACCAGAGTCTGCCTACTTTCTGCTTGCGCTTTCATCTAAACCTCTGACTTTACAGGGGGCTCTCCCCTACTACCTCTCTCTGAAAAAGAGTTAGCTTACAGTTCCAGTTAATAATTCCTGGGTGTGACAGTGTTTAACCTACAAACTTCTTTGGAAATCCTCTAGCCTGCCTGAATAGGTTTTTCCGGCCACATGTGACTGTTCAGAGCCTCCCAACTGTGAGAGGCAGGAGATGTTCTAAACTGTCTAAACACAGATTCTTTTGAGTAGTTAAAAGATTGATTAGAAATTGTATTGGTGAATGGTTTTTCACTTGTTGGGCCATTGTTTGCTGCTAAGGTTCCATATCCCTTACCTGCTGTGTCCCTGGCAGTGTATTG
>NW_011475452.1:0-539 GCF_000754665.1 Bison bison bison
ACATTTTAGGAATCAGTGAACTAAAATGGACTGGAATGGACGAATTTAACTCAGATGACCATTATATCTACTCCTGTGGGCAAGAATCCCTTAGAAGAAATGGAGTATCCATCATAGTCAATGAAAGAATTGGAAATGCAGTACTTGGGTGCAATCTCAAAAACAACACAATGATCTCTGTTCGTTTCCAAGGTAAACCATTCAATATCACAGTAATCCAAGACTATGCCCCAACCAGTAATGCTGAAGAAGCTGAAGTTTAATGGTTCTATGAGGACCTACAAGACCTTCCAGAACTAACACCCCCAAAAGATGTCCTTTTCATTATAGGGGACTAGAATGCAAAAGTAGGAAGTCAAGAGATTCCTGGAGTAACAGGCAAATATGGTCTTGGAGTAAAAAATGAAGCAGGGCAAAGGCTAACAGAGTTTTGCAAAGAGAATGCACTGGTCATAGCAAACACCCTCTTTCAACAACACAAGAGAAAACTTTACACATGGACATCACCAGATGGTCAACACCGAAATCAGATTGATTAT
>NW_011475453.1:0-751 GCF_000754665.1 Bison bison bison
CTCCACCCTGTGAATGAAGTCAACACGAAGGGGCAGTGACTCGCCCGTGCAACGTCGGGAAAAGACACCCAGGTTCCAAATACCGCTCGACAAGTGGCCTGTCTCCCCGGGAACACATCGAGAGGCAAGCGGAGTTCCATGCCTCAACCCAAGACGAGGCCTGACTCTTCTGTCCGAAGTCTGCAGGGACCTTGCGATCGGAGTCTGAAGTCAGAGGAACCCTGAGGTTCCTGCCTCAACTGGAGATGAGGCCCTCTTCCAATGCACCAAACCCCGTGGAGTCCCGAGAGGCCCCTCCAACCTCCAGTTTCCCTGACTTCTCAGAGCCACCATGAGAAGCCCCCTGAGGTCACCTGCACAAGTCGAGGGACCCCAGGGTGTCCAGCCTCAATCCGAGAAAGACCTCGAGAGACCTTATTCAACACGTCTCGAGGCCAGATTCCCCTACTATGACTTGAGAGCAATGACGCGCTCCCCCTCGCCATTCGCATGGAGACCCGACTTCCTTGGCGCCCCACGAGAGACTCACTGACCTCGCCGTCATACCTCGCGAGAAACCGCACATTGGGCCCGCCGCTCGAGAACAACCCCGAGCCTCCCCCGTCATCACGACTTGAGGGCCTTCGTCTCCTGTATGGCCTAGAGACCAATCTCTCGACCTCTCTCCAAACTCCTCAGGAGGCTGACTCCCTTTTAGTCCACCCAGTGAGCTCCAAGAGATACCCGTCGCGACTCGAGAGCAGAGCGGGGT
>NW_011475454.1:0-507 GCF_000754665.1 Bison bison bison
GCGACCCCAGGGACTGCAGCCTACCAGGTTCCTCTGTCCATGGGATTTTCCAGGCAAGAGTACTGGAGTGGGTTGCCATTGCCTACTCCGGACATATCTCCTAAAATCCCCCAAATGTCTCTATAACCCTGACTATGTGTTAAAACCAGTTGAGGAGCCTTTTTTTTTTTTAAAAAAAAAAAAAAAGATAGACACACTAATTCAACCCCGACCAATTGAATTAAGAGGTGAGAGCCATACATTTTTTTTAACTCCCCAGATGATTTTTATGCACTGTGAGTTTTAAGAACCAGCCACAATTAGGGCTGTATTTAATTTAGTCTGTAATAAGCACTTCCCTGGGGCTTCCCTGGTGGCTCAGTGGTAAAGAACTCGCCTGCCAATGCAGGAGACTTGGGCTCGATCCCTGTCTTAACAGGGAAGATGCCCTGGAGAAGGAAATGGCAAACCACTCCAGTATTCTAGCCTGGGAAATCCCATGGACAGAGGAACCTGGTGGGCTACAAT
>NW_011475455.1:0-502 GCF_000754665.1 Bison bison bison
TCCCTTTGGACTCTCCTTTTTCTCCACCAGGTCGTCCTGTAGTCTACCTCCCTAACTCCTCTCTACTCTACCCAACTCTGTGAATTTCTGTGTGTTCCAGACGGTGGAGAACACTTAGGGAACTGATTACTGGCTGGATCTGTCTCCCTCCTTTTCATTGCCCCCCCTTTTATCCTCCTGGCCACCTCTGTCACCTTCCTCCTTCTTCTCTTCTCTGTATAACTCCGAGAACAACTCTGAGCAGTCCAGATGTGGAGTGCACATAAGGAAGAGATTACTGGATAGCCCACTCTCTCCTCTATTGATTCCACCTCATCTCATTCGGGTCACCTCTAACTCCCTCCTCCCTCATCTCTTCTTCATATAACGCTGTGAACCTCTCTGGGTGACCCTCACGGTAGACAAACTTTTCATCTTTAACGTAGGTGTTTTATCAATGGTGCTGTATAGAAGGAGAAGCTATGAAACTACTGTAAAAATAAGACCGATAACTGGAAGCAGG
>NW_011475455.1:4743-5105 GCF_000754665.1 Bison bison bison
ACTATAAAACACTGGTGAAAGAAATCAAAGAGGACACTCATAGATGGAGAAATAAATATATCATGTTCATGGATTGGAAGAATCAATATAGTGAAAATGAGTATACTACCCAAAGCAATTTATAGATTCAATGCAATCCCCATCAAGGTACCAACGGTATTCTTCACAGAGCTAGAACAAATAATTTCACAATTTGTATGGAAATACAAAAAAACCTCGAATAGCCAAAGCTATCTTGAGAAAGAAGAAGGGAACTGGAAGAATCAACCTACCTGACTTCAGGCTCGTATTACAAAGCCACAGTCATCAAGACAGTATGGTACTGGCACAAAGACAGAAATATTGATCAATGGAACAAATAG
>NW_011475456.1:0-512 GCF_000754665.1 Bison bison bison
GAACCAATCTGTTGTTCCATGTCCAGTTCTAACAGTTGCTTCCTGATCTGCATACAAATTTCTCAAGAGGCAGATCAGGTGGTCTGGTATTCCCATCTCTTTCAGAATTTTCCACAGTTTGTTGTGATCCACACAGTCAAAGGCTTTGGCATAGTTGATAAAGCAGAAATAGATGTTTTTCTGGAACTCTCTTGCTTTTCCCATGATCCAGCAGATGTTGGCAATTTGATCTCTGGTTCCTCTGCCTTTTCTAAAACCAGCTTGAACATCAGGAAGTTCACGGTTCACATATTGCTGAAGCCTGGCTTGGAGAATTTTGAGCATTACTTTACTAGCGTGTGAATTCAGTGCAATTGTGGGGTAGTTTGAGCATTCTTTGGCATTGCCTTTCTTTGGGATTGGAATGAAAACTGACCTTCTCCAGTCCTGTGGCCACTGCTGAGTTTTCCAAATTTGCTGGCATATTGGCTGTAGCACTTTCACAGCATCATCTTTCAGGACTTGAATAGCTC
>NW_011475457.1:0-538 GCF_000754665.1 Bison bison bison
TGTTATTTTCCTCTATTTCTTTGCATTGATCGCTGAAGAAGGCTTTCTTATCTCTTCTTGCTATTCTTTGGAAGCATTCAGATGTTTATATCTTTCCTTTTCTCCTTTGCTTTTAGCTTCTCTTCTTTTCACAGCTATTTGTAAGCCTTCCCCAGACAGGCATTTTGCTTTTTTGCATTTCTTTTCCATGGGGATGGTCTTGATCCCTGTCTCCTGTACAATGTCACGAACCTCATTCCATAGTTCATCAGGCACACTATCTATCAGATCTAGTCCCTTAAATCTATTTCTCACTTCCACTGTATAATCATAAGGGATTTGATTTCGGTCATACTGAGTGGTCTAGTGGTTTTCCCTACTTTCTTCAATTTCAGTCTGAATTTGGCAATAAGGAGTTCATGGTCTGAGCCACAGTCAGCTCCTGGTCTTGTTTTTGCTGACTGTATAGAGCTTCTCCATCTTTGGGTGCAAAGATATAATCAATCTGATTTCGGTGATGACCATCTGGTGATGTCCATGTATAGAGTCTTCTCTTGTG
>NW_011475458.1:0-588 GCF_000754665.1 Bison bison bison
ATAGTAGTCTCTTATGATCCTTTGTATTTGTGTGTTGTCTGTTGTGATCTCTCCTATTTTAATTTCTAATTTTATTGATTTGATTTTTCTCCCTTTGTGTCTTGATGAGTCTGGCTAATGGTTTGTCAATTTTATTTATCCTTTCAAAGAACCAGCTTTTGGCTTTGTTGATTTTTGCTATGGTCTCTTTTGTTTCTTTTGCATTTATTTCTGCCCTAATTTTTAAGATTTTTTTCCTTCTACTAACCCTGGGGTTCTTCATTTCTTCCTTTTCTAGTAGCTTTAGGTATAGAGTTTATTTGACTTTTTTCTTATTTCTTGAGGTATACCTGTATTGCTATGAACTTTCCCCTTAGGACTGCTTTTACTGTGCCCCACAGGTTTTGGGTTGTTGTGTTTTCATTTTCATTCATTTCTATGAAAATTTTGATTTCTTTTTTGATTTCTTCTGTGATTTGTTGGTTATTCAGCAGCTTGTTGTTCAGCCTCCATATGTTGGAATTTTTAATAGTTTTTCTCCTGTAATTGAGATCTAATCTTACTGCATTTTGGTCAGAAAAGATGCTTGGAATGATTTCTAATTTTTTG
>NW_011475459.1:0-587 GCF_000754665.1 Bison bison bison
ATGGAGAAAAGACAGTCTCTTTAATCATTGGTACTGGGAAAACTGGACATCGACAGGTAAAAGAATAAAATTAGAACACTTCCTAACACCATACACAAAAATAAACTCAAAATGGATTGAAGACTTAAATGTAAGGCCAGAAACTATAAAGCTCTCAGAGGAAAACATAAGTAGTACACCCTTTGAGATAAATCACAGCAAGATTCTTTTTGACCCACCTCCTAGATTAATGGAAATAAAAACCAAAATGAACAAATGGGACCTAATTAAACTTAAAAAGTTTTAGTCACGAAAAGGAGACTATGAACAAGATGAAAGGATAACTCTCAGAATGGGAGAAAATAACTGGAAATGAAGCAATTGACAAAGAGTTAATCTCTAAAATATATAAACAGCACATACAGCTCAATATCAGAAAAACAAACAACACAGTCGAAAAATGATCAGAGGACCTAAACACACATTTCTCTGAAGAAGACATACAGATGGCTAACAAACACATGAATAGATGCTCAACTTTGCTCATTATTAGAGAAATGCAAATCAAAACTACAATGAGCTATCACCTCACACCAGTCAGAATGGCC
>NW_011475460.1:0-515 GCF_000754665.1 Bison bison bison
AGTTTTCCAAATGTTGAGCTTTAAGCCAACTTTTTCACTCTCTACTTTCACTTTCATCAAGAGGCTTTTGAGTTCCTCTTCACTTTCTGCCATAAGGGTGGTGTCATCTGCATATCTGAGGTTATTGATATTTCTCCCAGCAATATTGATTCCAGCTTGTGTTTCTTGCAGTCCAGCATTTCTCATGATGTACTCTGCATTCAGTTTAGGAAAGTGAAAAATTCAGGAGTTGGATGATTTTGAGATTTGCACAACAATGTGAATATACTAAGTGCCACACAGAAATGTACAGTTAAATGTGGTTAAAATAGTACGCTTTATAAAATTGACTTTTGCCCCAGTTTATAAAAAAAGGGTAGAAAACCAAAATAACTCTGGACATTGTATTTTTTATATTATTCTTTTTTTTTAATAAAAGTAAAACAACTAAAACTATTGTGAGTTTAGTTACAGTTGTTATAGAAATTGCAATTTGAAAACAATTGCTTCTCATCATCAACCTTACAGTAATTCAG
>NW_011475461.1:0-504 GCF_000754665.1 Bison bison bison
AGAAGGTGGAGACCCACCATCCACCACTACAGCCTCCCCCAAAGGCTATCTAACAGCCTCATGATGGGGGTCCAGGACGTTTCTAACCATATTGCACAGAGCAAAAGCATCTACAGGAACCTTTTCTGGCCCATGCAAAGTATAAAACAAATGTAGAAATTTAGACAGTCTTCCTGTGCTTACTTTAATGCCTCTATGGGCTAACATATGAAGTAATATTTCAATAAACATTTGTCTATTCTTAGATGCAGAGAACCCAGTCTTCTAGAGAGTATTCTTATTCATTCTGTACCCTCCTCACCCTGCCTAAACTGCAGAGGGGTGCCGGACACCCACAGGTACAATCCTAACATCCAGCCTTACAATCACAAATTACTTACGTTCAGTGTCCCCTGTTTGGGCGCCACTTCCTGGAGTCCAGCTCCAGCAGCCAAGGATTTAACCTGATGAGATGGACGGTGTGGGCAATGATGAGGTAGCCTCTGACTCATAGTATGGGACTAC
>NW_011475462.1:0-635 GCF_000754665.1 Bison bison bison
TCATCTTGTTTATATTGCTGAGTTTGGGGTATCCTTTCTGTATTCTGGTAGTTTGTGGAGTTCTCTTTATTGTGGAGTTTCCTCACTGTGTGTGGGTTTGTACATGTGGCTTGTCAAGGTTTCTTGGTTATGGAAGCTTGTGTCGGTGTTCTGGTGGGTGGAGCTGGATTTCTTCTCTCTGGAGTGCAATGAAGTGTCCAGTAATGAGTTATGGGATGTCTATGGTTTTGTATTAACTTTGGGCAGCCTGTATATTGGAGCTCAGGGCTGTGTTCCTATGTTGCTGGAGAATTTGTGTGGTATGTCTTGCTCTGGAACTTGTCGGCCCTTGTGTGGTGCTTGGTTTCAATGTAGGTATGGAGGCGTTTGATGAGCTCCTGTCAATTAATGTTCCCTGGAGTCAGGAGTTCCCTGGAGTCAGGGTTTGGACTTAAGCCTCCTGCTTCCGGTTTTCAGTCTTATTTTTACAGTAGTCTCAAAACTTCTCCTTGTATACAGCACCATTGATAAAACATCTAGGTTAAAGATGAAAAGTTTCTCCACAGTGAGAGACACCCAGAGAGGTTCACAGAGTTACATGGAGAAGAGAAGAGGGAGGAGGGAGTTAGAGGTGACCTGAATGAGATGAGGTGGAA
>NW_011475463.1:0-680 GCF_000754665.1 Bison bison bison
ACCATAGCAAAAATCAACAAAGCCAAAAGCTGGTTCTTTGAAAGGATAAATAAAATTGACAAACCATTAGCCAGACTCATCAAGAAACAAAGGGAGAAAAATCAAATCAATAAAATTAGAAACGAAAATGGAGAGATCACAACAGACAACACAGAAATACAAAGGATCATAAGAGACTACTATCAACAATTATATGCCAATAAAATGGATAATGTGGAAGAAATGGACAAATTCTTAGAAAAGTACAACTTTCCAAAACTGGACCAGGAAGAAATAGAAAATCTTAACAGACCCATCACAAGCAGGGAAATTGAAACTGTAATAAAAAATCTTCCAGCAAACAAAAGCCCAGGTCCAGACGGCTTCACAGCTGAACTCTACCAAAAATTTAGAGAAGAGCTAACACCTGTCCTGCTCAAACTCTTCGAGAAAATTGCAGAGGAAGGTAAACTTCCAAACTCATTCTATGAGGCCACCATCACCCTAATACCAAAACCTGACAAAGATGCCACAAAAAAAGAAACTACAGGCCAATATCACTGATGAACATAGATGCAAAAATCCTTAACAAAATTCTAGCAATCAGAATCCAACAACACATTAAAAAGTCATACACCAAATGGGCTTTACCCAGGGATGACAAGGATTCTTCAATATCCGCAAATCAATCAATGTAATAC
>NW_011475464.1:0-761 GCF_000754665.1 Bison bison bison
GGGATTTCTTTGGAAGGAATGATGCTAAAGCTGAAACTCCAGACTTTGGCCACCTCATGCAAAGAGTTGGCTCATTGGAAAAGACTCTGATGCTGGGAGGGATTGGGGGCAGGAGGAGAAAGGCGACAACAGAGGATGAGATGGCTGGATGGCATCACTGACTCAATGGACGTGAGTCTGAGTGAACTCCGGGAGTTGGTGAGGGACAGGGAGGCCTGGCCTGCTGCTATTCATGGGGTTGCAAAGAGTCGGACACGACTGAGCGGCTGATCTGATCTGATCCGATCTGACCCCAGCTAAAGTGGACTGCCTCCTCCATTTATTTTTCTCTAGACTGAAATTGAAGAAAGTGGAGAAAAACACTAGACCATTCAGGTATGACCTAAATCAAATCCCTTATAAGTGGAAGTAAGAAATAGATTTAAGGGACTAGATCTGATAGACAGAGTGCCTGATGAACTACGGACGGAGGTTCATGACATTGTACAGGAGACAGGAATGAAGACCATCCCCCTGGGAAAGAAATGCTAAAAAGCAACATGGCTGTCTGAGGAGGCCTTACAAATAGCTGTGAAAAGAAGGGAAGTGAAAAGCAAAGGAGAAAAAGAAAGATAATATCCATCTGAATGCAGAGTTCCAAAGAATAGCTAGGAGAGATAAAAAAGCCTTCCTCAGTGATCAATGCAAAGAAATAGAGGAAAACAACAGAATGGGAAAGACTAGACAAGTCTTCAAGAAAATTAGATACCAAGGGAACATTT
>NW_011475465.1:0-513 GCF_000754665.1 Bison bison bison
ACGGGATCATACTTATTAGTAATTACCTTAAACATAAATGGGTTGAATGCCCCAACCAAAAGACAAAGACTGGCTGAATGGATACAAAAACAAGACCCCTACATATGTTGTCTACAAGAGACCCACCTCAAAACAGGGGACACATACAGACTGAAAGTGTAGGGCTGGAAAAAGATTTTCCATGCAAATTGGGACCAAAAGAAAGCAGGAGTCACAATACTCGTATTAGATAAATTAGACTTTAAAACAAAGGCTGTGAAAAGAGACAAAGAAGGTCACTACATAATGATCAAAGGATCAATCCAAGAAGAAGATATAACAATTATAAATATATATCCACCAACATGGGAGCACCGCAGTATGTAAGACAAATCCTAACAAGTATGAAAGGAGAAATTAACAATAACACAATAATAGTGGGAGACTTTAATACCCCACTCACACTTATGGATAGATCAACTAAACAGAAAAATTAACAAAGGAAAAAAAAAAAAACAAAACAATAGTAATACT
>NW_011475466.1:0-559 GCF_000754665.1 Bison bison bison
AAATTCCACAAAACAACTTCTGAATGCCGGCAGAGGACATCAGGCACCCAGAAAAGCAATCCAACTCTTCAAAAGGAGGTAGGAAAAAATATAAAAGACAAAAAAAGAGACAAAAGAGGGAGGGACGGAGTTCCGTCCCGGGAAGGGAGTCTTAAAAAGAGAGAAGTTTCCAGACACCAGGAAACCTTCTCACTGCCGAATCTGTGCCGAGCTTTGGAAGCACAGAAGGCAACATAACGGGGAGAAAAAATAAATAAACAATTAAAACTCGCAGATTGCGAGTCCTACGGTAACTCCCCCAGCGGAGAAGCAGCGCAGACGCCTGCACCCGCCATTAGCAAGCGGGGGCTGGGCAGGGAGGCGCAGCGCGGGCTGCATTGCTTAGAGTAAGAATCTGGCCTGAATACCCTGAACACTATCTGAGCGAAATAATTTGGGCTAGCAAACCAGACTGTGGGATATCTACCACGCAAAAAGCCAGCCCCAACCTAAGACACCGCCAGGCCCGCGCACGGAACAAAGAACTGAACAGAGATAGCTGGCTGCAGACCTTCCCCCT
>NW_011475467.1:0-571 GCF_000754665.1 Bison bison bison
TTTTCTAAGAATTTGTCCATTTCTTCCATGTTGTCCATTTTATTGGCATATAATTGTTGATAGTAGTCTCTTATGATCCTTTGTATTTCTGTGTTGTCTGTTGTGATCTCTTCATTTTTGTTTCTAATTTTATTGATTTGATTTTTCTCCCTTTGTTTCTTGATGAGTCTGGCTAATGGTTTGTCAATTTTATTTATCCTTTCAAAGAACCAGCTTTTGGTTTTGTTGATTTTTGCTATGGTCTCTTTTGTTTCTTTTGCATTTATTTCTGCTCTAATTTTTAAGATTTCTTTCCTTCTACTAACCCTGGGGTTCTTCATTTCTTCCTTTTCTAGTTGCTTTAGGTGTAGAGTTAGGTTATTTATTTGACTTTTTTCTTGTTTCTTGAGGTGTGCCTGTATTGCTATGAGCTTTCCCCTTAGGACTGCTTTTACCGTGTCCCACAGGTTTTGGGTTGTTGTGTTTTCTATTTTCATTTCGTTTCTATGCTAAATTTTGATTTTCTTTTTTGTATTTCTTCTGTGTATTTTGTTGGTTTATTCAGCAGTGTGTTGTTCAGCCTCCATATGTT
>NW_011475468.1:0-500 GCF_000754665.1 Bison bison bison
CTCAGCAGTGGCCACAGGACTGGAAAAGGTCAGTTTTCATTCCAATCCCAAAGAAAAGGCAATGCCAAAGAATGCTCAAACTACTGAACAATTGCACTCATCTCGCACGCTAGTAAAGTAATGCTCAAAATTCTCCAAGCCCGGCTTCAGCAATACGTGAACTGTGAACTTCCTGATGTTCAAGCTGGTTTTAGAAAAGGCAGAGGAACCAGAGATCAAAATTGCCAACATCTGCTGGGATCATGGAAAAGCAAGAGAGTTCCAGAAAACATCTCTTTCTGCTTTATTGACTATGCCAAAGCCTTTGACTGTGTGGATCACAATAAACTGTGGAAAATTCTGAAAGAGATGGGAATACCAGTACCACCTGACCTGCCTCTTGAGAAATTTGTATGCAGGTCAGGAAGTAACAGTTAGAACTGGACATGGAACAACAGACTGGTTCCAAATAGGAAAAGGAGTTCGTCAAGGCTGTATATTGTCACCCTGTTTACTTTAAC
>NW_011475469.1:0-524 GCF_000754665.1 Bison bison bison
TGGTCTTACGTTGAGATGTTTAATCCATTTTGAGTTTATTTTTGTGTATGGTGTTAGAAAGTGTTCTAGTTTCATTCTTTTACAAGTGGTTGACCAGTTTTCCCAGCACCACTTGTTAAAGAGATTGTCTTTAATCCATTGTATATTCTTGCCTCCTTTGTCAAAGATAAGGTGTCCATATGTGCATGGATTTATCTCTGGGCTTTCTATTTTGTTCCATTGATCTATATTTCTGTCTTTGTGCCAGTACCATACTGTCTTGATGACTGTGGCTTTGTAGTAGAGCCTGAAGTCAGGTAGGTTGATTCCTCCAGTTCCATTCTTCTTTCTCAAGATAGCTTTGGCTATTCGAGGTTTTTTGTATTTCCATACAAATTGTGAAATTATTTGTTCTAGCTCTGTGAAGAATACGTTGGTAGCTTGATAGGGATTGCATTGAATCTATAAATTGCTTTGGGTAGTATACTCATTTTCACTATATTGATTCTTCCAATCCATGAACATGGTATATTCTCCATCTATTA
>NW_011475470.1:0-536 GCF_000754665.1 Bison bison bison
ATCCTTTGTATTTCTGTGTTGTCTGTTGTGATCTCTCCATTTTCATTTCTAATTTTATTGATTTTATTTTTCTCCCTTTGTTTCTTGATGAGTCTGGCTAATGGTTTGTCAATTTTATTTATCCTTTCAAAGAACCAGCTTTTGGCTTTGTTGGTTTTTGCTATGGTCTCTCTTGTTTCTTTTGCATTTATTTCTGCCCTAATTTTTAAGATTTCTTTCCTTCTACTAACCCTGGGGTTCTTCATTTCTTCCTTTTCTAGTTTCTTTAGGTGTAGGGTTAGGTTATTTATTTGACTTTTTTCTTGTTTCTTTAGGTATGCCTGTATTGCTATGAACTTTCCCCTTAGGACTGCTTTTAAAGTGTCCCACAGGTTTTGAGTTGTTGTGTTTTCATTTTCATTAGTTTCTATGCAAATTTTGATTTCTTTTTTGATTTCTTCTGTGATTTGTTGGTTATTCAGCAGGGTGTTGTTCATCCTCCATATGTTGGAATTTTTAATAGTTTTTCTCCTGTAATTGGGATCTAATCTTACTGC
>NW_011475471.1:0-656 GCF_000754665.1 Bison bison bison
AGACAGGGAGCTGACTGTGGCACAGATCATGAACTCCTTATTGCTAAATTCAGACTTAAATTGAAGAAAGTAGGGAAAACCACTAGACCATTCAGGTATGACCTAAATGAAATCCCTTATGATTATACAGTGGAAGTGAGAAATAGATTTAAGGGACTAGACCTGATAGATAGAGTGCCTGATGAACTATGGACAGAGGTTCGTGACATTGTACAGGAGACAGGGATCAAGACCATCCTCATGGAAAAGAAAAGCAAAAAAGCAAAATGGCTGTCTGAGGAGGCCTTACAAATAGCTGTGAAAAGAAGAGAAGTGAAAAGCAAAGGAGAAAAAGAAAGATATAAGCATCTGAATGCAGAGTTCCAAAGAATAGCAAGAAGAGATAAGAAAGCCTTCTTCAGCAATTAATGCAAAGAATTAGAGGAAAACAACAGAATGGGAAAGACTAGAGATCTCTTCAAGAATATTAGAGTTACGAAGGGAACATATCATGCAAAGATGGGCTCGTTAAAGGACAGAAATGGTATGGACCTAACAGAAGCAGAAGATATTAAGAAGAGGTGGCAGGTATACACAGAAGAACTGTACAAAAAAAGATACTTCATGACCAAGATAAATCAATGATGGTGTGATCACTCACCTAGAGCCAGACATCC
>NW_011475472.1:0-542 GCF_000754665.1 Bison bison bison
ACACTTATTCATGTCTGAAATTTCTATATTATAAATTTAAAAAATGAAGAATAAGACAAGAAGTTCAGTCTTGCACAGAAAGGACACCCTTTCCCCTGAAACTTCAAATATTCTGGCTGATTTTTAAAACACTCACCTTTGTATTCTTGCCATCATTCTAGCAAAGGATTTTACCTCTTACTATCATGTCAAATATTACTCAACTTCCTGACAAACACCTACAAGTTTGTGCATTTTAAAGCACTTATCTTTTCTTCCTTGCTTCTCGTCTTTGCTTCTATCACCAGTCACATCCACAACTGGGTATTGTTTTTGCTTTCGCTCCAGCCCTTCATTCTTTCTGAAGTTATTTCTCCACTGATCGGTAACATATTGGGCACCTACCAACCTGGGGAATTCCTCTTTCAGTATCCTATCATTTTGCCTTTTCATACTGTTTATGGGGTTCTCAAGGCAAGAATACTGAAGTGGTTTGCCATTCCCTTCTCCAGTGGACCACATTTTGTCAGACCTCTCCACCATGACCCGCCCATGTTGGGTGG
>NW_011475473.1:0-501 GCF_000754665.1 Bison bison bison
GTCTCTTGTAGACAACATATACAGGGGTCTTGTTTTTGTATCCATTCAGCCAGTCTTTGTCTTTTGGTTGGGGCAATCAACCCATTTACGTTTAAGGTAATTATTGATAAGTATGATCCTGTTGCCATTTACTTTATTGTTTTGGGTTCAAATTTATACACCCTTTTTGTGTTTCCTGTCTAGAGAATATCCTTTAGTATTTGTTGGAGAGCTGGTTTTCTGGTGCTGAATTCTCCCAGCTTTTGCTTGTCTGTAAAGCTTTTGATTTCTCCTTCATATTTGAATGAGATCCTTGCTGGGTACAATAATCTGGGCTGTAGGTTATTTTCTTTCATCACTTTAAGTATGTCCTGCCATTCCCTCCTGGCTTCAAGAGTTTCTATTGAAAGATCAGCTGTTATCCTTATGGGAATTCCCTTGTGTGTTATTTGTTGTTTTTCCCTTGCTGCTTTTAATATTTGTTCTTTGTGTTTGATCTTTGTTAATTTGATTATATGTGTC
>NW_011475474.1:0-508 GCF_000754665.1 Bison bison bison
TTTCTCATGATGTACTCTGCATATAAGTTAAATAAGCAGGGCGACAACATACAGCCTTGACGTACTCCTTTTCCTATTTGGAACCAGTCTGTTGGTCCATGTCCAGTTCTAACTTGCTTCCTGACCTGCAAATAGGTTTTTCAAGAGGCAGGTCAGGTGGTCTGGTATTCCCATTTGTTTCAGAATTTTTCACACAATAGACTTTTATTAAAGTCAAATAAAATATGACTTTATTTGGCATAGTCAATAAAGCAGAAATAGATGTTTTCTGGAACTCTCTTGCTTCTTCCATGATCCAGCAGATGTTGGCAATTTGATCTCTGGTTCCTCTGCCTTTTCAAAAACCGCTTGAACATCTGGAAGTTCACAGTTCACGTATTGCTGAAGCCTGGCTTGGAGAATTTTGAGCATTACTTTACTAGCATGTGAGATGAGTGCAATTGTGTGGTAGTTTGAGCATTCTTTGGCATTGCCTTACTTTGGGATTGGAATGAAAACTGACCTTTTC
>NW_011475475.1:0-509 GCF_000754665.1 Bison bison bison
GAGGAGCTATCCCACGTTGAAGGTCAGGAAGGGCGGCGGTAAGGAGATACCCCTCGTCCAAGGTAAGGAGCAATGGCTGCGCTTTGCTGGAGCAGCCGTGAAGAGATACCCCACGCCCAAGGTAAGAGAAACCCAAGTAAGATGGTAGGTGTTGCAAGAGGGCATCAGAGGGCAGACACACTGAAACCATAATCACAGAAAACTAGTCAATCTAATCACACTAGGACCACAGCCTTGTCTAATTCAATGAAACTAAGCCATGCCTGTGGGGCAACCCAAGACGGGCAGGTCATGGTGGAGAGATCTGGCAGAATGTGGTCCACTGGAGAAGGGAATGGCAAACCACTTCAGTATTCTTGCCTTGAGAACCCCATGAACAGTATGAAAAGGCAAAATGATAGGCTACTGAAAGAGAAACTCCCCAGGTCAGTAGGTGCCCAATATGCTACTGGAGGTCAGTGGAGAAATAACTCCAGAAAGAATGAAGGGATGGAGCCAAAGCAAAAAGA
>NW_011475476.1:0-540 GCF_000754665.1 Bison bison bison
AAATAGTAAACATCAGACTAAGTGATACAGAGAAATGAAGTGACCTGAAAGATACAATACTGGAAATAATGCAATCAGAACAGCACAAAGAAATATAAATTAAAAATAAAACCAGTTGAAAAGATATCTGAGATGACACTAAGCTTATTAACATTTACATTATAGGGGTGTAAGAAGGAAAAAATAGAGAAAAAGGAATTGAAAATATATTTGAGGAAATGATGGCTTAAATTTCGAAGATACACAAGTACAGGAAGCACAGAGGTTTCCAAACAAGAAGAACCTAAAAGGACACACACCAAGACATGCTATAATTAAAATGGCAAATATTAAAGGTAATGAGATAATTTTAAAGGCAATAACATAAAAATAAAGAGTCATATATAACAGAATCCTTATAAGACTACTAACTGATTTCTCTAGAGGGAAGGGGGATGATTTGGGAGAATGGCATTAAAAACAGGTATCAGGGGGAGGAGCCAAGATGGCGGAGGAGTAGGACGGGGAGAACACTTTCTCCCCCACAAATTCATCAAAAGA
>NW_011475477.1:0-481 GCF_000754665.1 Bison bison bison
TCAGTCTGTATGTGTCCCCTGTTTTGAGGTGGGTCTCTTGTAGACAACATATGTAGGGGTCTTGTTTTTGTATCCATTCAGCCAGTCTTTGTCTTTTGGTTGGGGCATTCAACCCATTTACATTTAAGGTAATTACTGATAAGTATGTTCCCGTTGCCATTTACTTTATTGTTTTGGGTTCGAGTTTATACACCGTTTTTGTGTTTCCTGTCTAGAGAATATCCTTTAGTATTTGTTGGAGAGCTGGTTTGGTGGTGCAGAATTCTCTCAGCTTTTGCTTGTCTGAAAAGCTTTTGATTTCTCCTTCACACTTGAATGAGATCCTTGCTGGGTACAATAATCTGGGCTGTAGGTTATTTTCTTTCATCATTTTAAGTATGTCTTGCCATTCCCTCCTGGCTTGAAGAGTTTCTATTGAAAGATCAGCTGTTATCCTTATGGGAATTCCCTTGTGTGTTATTTGTTGTTTTTCCCTTGCTGC
>NW_011475477.1:4427-5889 GCF_000754665.1 Bison bison bison
TACTATTTACAATGTTTCTCTTTTTTTTAATTGAAGACATTGAATTATTCATTTTTAATTGGTGTTTGCTTATATTTTCTTGTTCTTTACTAAAATTTCTGCTGTGCTCATCTGTTCTTTTGCCTAATTTAGTTAAGATTTGCATTCCCAATGCTTTGGAATCTTTATCTAATAAATTCTTTATTTCTCTTTCAGAGCTTATTTTTTAGGGATTTTCTCTGGTTCTTTCAATTGACAACAGTTCCTCTGCCTTTTTGTTTTACTTAATTTTCTCTACCTCCATTAATTTATTTATGAAAGTTAATTATGATGTCTTAAAGATGTGCTTATATAGGAGCTTTCCTATAGAGAATGCTTCTGCCCATTGCCTTTCATGGGAGAGCTGAATTCACCATGGATAAATGCATGTCTTTTTCTGAATTTGCTGGCTGCTATCTCCTTAGTAGGACATTGGGCTGAAGATGGTGGTGCTAGAGTTGGAGTTGTATGTGAAATAGGACTTCCCCTTTCTCAGTGGCTGTCAGCTCCTTAATGTGGACAGTGTCTGCTCCCAAGTTGCTAGAGAAGAAGCCCTAACTGTACTCAGTTACCTTTAATTTATAATGTAAGGGTGGCCTGTGTGGGCTCTTGGATCATGTCATGCTCAAGCTATCTCCAGTATGTTACCTGTACAAGTGTCCATAATTGCTTCCCCTGCTCTGCTCAGACACAGATTTGAGTGCAAGTACCCTTTGTCCTTCACACATTATCACTTCCCTAGCCTCTACTGCCCCCACCTTTTTCCACTCTGTTGTGCAGCCTGTGTGGACTCTTCATATATATCAGAAATTGAGCTGTGGAGGAGCAGCTGCCATCAGAGTTCTAAGATGCTTCTGATGTGCCACTTAAGAACCAACAGTGGCAGCCATCAATCCACCCAGTTACTCCCCAGGACTTAGTCACCTCTGTGTCTTATACTTGAGTCTCCTCCCCAGTTCTGGCTGCACTAGGTCCAATGACATGCTCTGACATGGAGTGGGGCTGGAGCCTTATTTGGTTCAGGCTGGAGTATGCACATAGACAATACTGGGAAACACATCGGCTGCAGGAGCAGTCCTCTCTCCTTCTCTCCTTCCTGCCTCAGGGGAAGGCACTGTGTCTCCTCTGCTCTTGAGTGAATTCCAGACTTTCCACAGCCATCCTGTTAGTTTCAGAAGTCCTCCAACCAGCCAAGGAAGTTTATCTCCCCTTCAAAAGACCCTGTGATGGGGCCATCCTATCTGTGACTCTCATTGCTCACTTCTCACGGTAGATTCCACACTTGTATTCACTCTTTTCCTCTTAGTTTCCTCCCAGAGGCAACCCAATTGCTGTTTTTCCCTTCCTTCCCAACCATCTGTGGATTTATTTTACAGCCTTGGTTGTACAGGGGTCTTTCTGGCAATTTCCAGTCAGCTTTCAGTGAGAACGGTTCCACATATAG
>NW_011475478.1:0-504 GCF_000754665.1 Bison bison bison
GATTGAGAGGGTAACAGGCAGGAAGGCCAGGGGTCTCCAAATAGAGGAAATAGCCTGCAAGTGTCAGACATTTTTATCTCTCTTAAGCGGCAGGAGGAAACAAACTAGCAATATTTTTTCCTTCTCTATACAAATTTAAAGGGAGGTTTCTCTTAAAATACTGTGTTGCCATAATGACACCTGGCTTCGCCTGAAGTTAGCTATTCTCGAGTCTAGAGATAACCAATGCCTTTTTCTTATGGAAATGTTTGTCTTAAGCTATGCTAATGTACTATGCCTTTACCCCAAACTCTGTCTCCAAGTCGGTTCTGCCTCTTGGCCCAGAACCTACTTGACAAACCAGTATGGATATTGTTCCCCTAATCTATGTAAATGAAACTATTTGTATGGTGGTCTGCCCTTCTTCAAGATTCAAGTTAATCATTTTATGGTCCAGGATAAACCATTTGGTGCCAAGATTATCCCAAAATGCATCTTATGGGTGAGGGGCCTGGTGCCATTCTG
>NW_011475479.1:0-511 GCF_000754665.1 Bison bison bison
AGTTTTGGAAAGTTGTACTTTTATAAGAATTTGTCCATTTCTTCCAAGTTTTCCATTTTATTGGCATATAATTGCTGATAGTAATCTCTTTATTTTTTATTTTTTTAAATTTTATTTTATTTTTAAACTTTACAATATTGTATTAGTTTTGCCAAATATTGAAATGGATCCGCCACAGGTATACCTGTGTTCCCCATCCTGAACCCTCCTCCCTCCTCCCTCCCCATACCCTCCCTCTGGGTCGTCCCAGTGCACCAGCCCCAAGCATCCAGTATTGTGTATCGAACCTGGACTGGCAACTCGTTTCATACATGATATTATACATGTTTCAATGCCATTATCCCAAATTTCCCACCCTCTCCCTCTCCAACTAGAGTCCATAAGACTGTTCTATATATCAGTGTCTCTTTTGCTGTCTCGTACACAGGGTTATTGTTACCATCTTTCTAAATTCCATATATATGCATTAGTATACTGTGTTGGTGTTTTTCTTTCTGGTCTTACTTCACTT
>NW_011475480.1:0-515 GCF_000754665.1 Bison bison bison
AAAGCTTAGGTGATTTGCATCATCTTCTGGCCCGGAGGCCTGTTAACATTTTAAGACCTTTTCTTCAGAAAACTTATTTTTCTCTAAAGGTGATTGGTCAGGAGCCACCCTCCAAAAGCATTAGATAAAGTTGCATTCCTACAGAGCAAAGGTGTGGTGGGCTACAACAAGAAAAAGAATTAACTCAAGGGTCCCAGGTTACAAACATTAAAGCTACTACTTACACCAATTATATTAATCAGTACACTGCCAGGGACACAGCAGGTAAGGGATATGGAGACTTAGTAGCAAACATTGGCCCAACAAGTGAAAATCCCTTCACCAATACAATTTCTAATCAATCTTTTAACTACTCAAAAGAATCTGTGTTTAGACAGTTTAGAACATCTCCTGCCTCTCACAGTTGGGAGGCTCTGAACAATCACATGTGGCCGGAAAAACCTATTCAGGCAGGCTAGAGGATTTCCAAAGGAGTTTGTAGGTTGAAACACTGTCACACCCAGGAATTATTAACT
>NW_011475481.1:0-501 GCF_000754665.1 Bison bison bison
TCTTTGGCCCATTTTTTGATTGGGTCATTTATTTTTCTGGAGTTGAGCTGTAGGAGTTGCTTGTATATTTTTTAGATTAGTTGTTTGTCGGTTGCTTCGTTTGCTATTATTTTCTCCCATTCTGAAGGCTGTCTTTTCACCTTGCTAATAGTTTCCTTTGATGTGCAGAAGCTTTTAAGTTTAATTAGGTCCCATTTGTTTATTTTTACTTTTATTTCCAATATTCTGGGAGGTGGATCATAGAGGATCCTGCTGTGATGTATGTCAGAGAGTGTTTTTGCCTATGTTTCTCCTCTAGGACTTTTTATAGTTTTCTGGTCTTACGTTTGAGATCTTTAATCCATTTTGAGTTTATTTTTGTATATGGTGTTAGAAAGTGTTCTAGTTTCAGTCTTGATTCCAGCTTGTGCTTCCTCCAGCCCAGCGTTTCTCATTATGTACTCTGCATATAAGTTAAATAGTAGGGTGACAATATACAGCCTTGATGTACTCCTTTTCTTA
>NW_011475482.1:0-574 GCF_000754665.1 Bison bison bison
CATGCTTGGCAGGCAGATTCTTTATCACTGAGCCACCTGGGAAGCCCTCTATCTCCATTTTTGCAGAAAAAGAACAGTGCTCTCAGAGTCATGAAGTTGCCACCTTAAGACAGGAACCCAGGTAGTTGATTCTAGAGGCCTCTGGAGTTCCCCCTCCATTAAACTCCTGTATCATCATCTTCTTTTACTATCAAAGCTTGTGAACTCTTTTAAGACCTGCTTACCTAATACAGATTTCTGAAGATAGTAACATTCAGGGAAGTATGAACAATCCCCACCATGGTGTGTATTTGTCTCCAAAGATAAAAAGTATTTGTTCAACAGTTCAAAGAGGGTCTTTAGAAGCTCATATTATAGAACCATTGATTTCTCTGGAATAGACATTCAGATCCTTGCTTTAAAATAAAACTCTGAAGAGAAAGCTAATTTTAGGATATAACAAGCTTGTTCAAGAACAATTAGCTCTGTCTGGTATTCAACTTTAATTCATTTCCTTTTGTTTTTAGGAGCTGGTGAGTCTGGAAGCTTATTTAGGAGTAGTAGAGGAAATTAAACTATGAAAAGACACAGTAAG
>NW_011475483.1:0-519 GCF_000754665.1 Bison bison bison
CTAGGAGTTTTGTAGTTTCTGGTCTTATGTTGAGATCTTTAATCCATTTTGAGTTTATTTTTGTGTATGGTGTTAGAAAGTGTTCTAGTTTCATTCTTTTACAAGTGGTTGACCAGTTTTCCCAGCATCACTTGTTAAAGAGATTGTCTTTAATCCGTTGTATATTCTTGCCTCCTTTGTCAAAGATAAGATGTCCATATGTGTGTGGATTTATCTCTGGGCTTTCTATTTTGTTCCATTGATCTATATTTCTGTCTTTGTGCCAGTACCATACTGTCTTGATAACTGTGGCTTTGTAATAGAGCCTGGAGTCAGGTAGGTTGATTCCTCCAGTTCCATTCTTCTTTCTCAAGATAGCTTTGGCTATTCGAGGTATTTTTGTATTTCCATACAAATTGTGAAATTATTTGTTCTAGCTCTGTGAAGAATACTGTTGGTAGCTTGATAGGGATTGCATTCAATCTATAAATTGCTTTGGGTAGTATACTCATTTTCACTATATTGATTCTTCTGATCCAT
>NW_011475484.1:0-513 GCF_000754665.1 Bison bison bison
ATGCCATCCAGCCATCTCATCCTCTGTCGTCCCCTTCTCCTCCTGCCCCCAATCCCTCCCAGCATCAGGGTCCTTTCCAAGGAGTCAACTCTTTGCATGAGGTGGCCAAAGTATTGGAGTTTCAGCTTCAGCATCCGTCCTTCCAAGGAACACCCAGGACTGATCTCCTTTAGGATGGACTGGTTGGATGTCCTTGAAGTCCAAGGGACTCTCAAGAGTCTTCTCCAACACCACAGTTCAAAAGCATCAATTCTTCGGCACTCAGCTTTCTTCACAGTCCAACTCTCACATCAATACATGACAACAGGAAAAAACATAGCCTTGACTAGACGGACCTTTGTTGAAAAGTAATGTCTCTGCTTTTCAATATGCTATCTAGGTTGGTCATAACTTTTCTTCCAAGGAGTAAGCATCTTTTAATTTCATGGCTGCAGTCACCATCTGTAGTGATTTTGAAGCCCCCCAAAATAAAGTCTGACACTGTTTCCACTGTTTCCCCATCTATTTCCCATG
>NW_011475485.1:0-503 GCF_000754665.1 Bison bison bison
AAGTAAGATGAACCATGACCTTATACCCTGGGGAAAGGAGAACTGTAACAGTAAGTTAGAAAAAAGGAAAAGACAGAGAAATATCTAACAGATGAAGGGATGAGGTAAAAGCACACAAGACCAAATGAACTAAGAAGAAATAAGCAAACTCCCTCAAAAAATTTCAGAGTAATGAGATTAAAGATGATCTAAAATCTTGAAAATAGAATGGAGATAATGCAAGCAGTCTCTAACATATTTGCTGCTGCTGCTGCTGCTAAGTCGCTTCAGTCATGTCCGACTCTGTGAGACCCCATAGACGGCAGCCCAACAAGCTCCACCATCCCTGGGATTCTCCAGGTAAGAATACTGGAGTGGGTTGCCATTTCCTTCTCCAATGCATGAAAGTGAAAAGTGAAAGCGAAGTCACTCAGTCATGTCCGACTCTTAGCGACCCCATGGACTGCAGCCTACCAGCCTCCTGCATCCATGGGATTTTCCAGGCAAGAGTACTGGAGTGGGGT
>NW_011475486.1:0-534 GCF_000754665.1 Bison bison bison
GCTAAGAAAGACTTATGTCTGTTGATTCTCCACTATTAAATGTTACTATGTTAATCATAATATTAAAATATTGAATAAATAAATAAGGATCCAAGCCTTGAGCTAAGGCCATCATCATCTTTTTTTTTTTAAACACAGACATGCTTTCATAAGAATGATAGGCACATAAAATGTACCCTCTATGAGAGATTACCTAAGCAATTATTGTTATTTTGTAGGGTTTGTGTCTTGCTTCAAATCTGTGAATGAATTTTGAGGGCTTTATGTCCAGATCTATGAAATGAAGGGGAGTGTATGCTTATTCTTCTAATAACTAAGAAGGTATCAAATATGTATTATTGGATTGAGGCAATGGAAAGGGTGAAAAGAAAGGGTATATTTTTATTTTTTTTTTTTTTTTCAATGTAACGTAATTACTTTAATAATACATTTCTTTAGATTTAGAACTGCTCTTCTGAATTTAAAAAGCTTGGTCGGCCAATAATTTGGCAGTCTTTTCATCCCAAATTTGAATCATCGCTTATCCGTCTATCA
>NW_011475487.1:0-524 GCF_000754665.1 Bison bison bison
TTTTTTTTTAAATTTTTTTTCTTTTAAATTTTATTTTATTTTTAAACTTTACATAATTGTATTAGTTTTGCCAAATATCAAAATGAATCCGCCACAGGCATACATGTGTTCCCCATCCTGAACCCTCCTCCCTCCTCCCTCCCCACACCATCCCTCTGGATCGTCCCAGTGCACCAGCCCCAAGCATCCAGCATCATGCATTGAACCTGGACTGGCAACTCGTTTCTTACATGATATTCTACATGTTTCAATGTCACTCTCCCAAATCTTCCCACCCTCTCCCTCTCCCACAGAGTCCATAAGACTGTTCTATACATCAGTGTCTCTTTTGCTATCTCATACACCAGGTTATTGTTACCATCTTTCTAAATTCCATATATATGCGTTAGTATACTGTATTTATGTTTTTCCTTCTGGCTTACTTCACTCTGTATAATAGGCTCCAGTTTCATCCACCTCATTAGAACTGATTCAATGTATTCTTTTTAATGGCTGAGTAATACTCCATTGTGTATATGTACCAC